>NW_028291939.1:0-6047 GCF_963383615.2 Lipophrys pholis | reverse complement strand
CCCAACCCCAACCCCAACCCCAACCCCAACCCCAACCCCAACCCCAACCCCAACCCCAACCCCAACCCCAACCCCAACCCCAACCCCAACCCCAACCCCAACCCCAACCCCAACCCCAACCCCAACCCCAACCCCAACCCCAACCCCAACCCCAACCCCAACCCCAACCCCAACCCCAACCCCAACCCCTCATATCATCCGTTCATTCCCTGTGGAAGGTATATTATAATTATGATTAATCGATTTTTAAAAATCAGGTTATTATAAACGATAAATGAAATATTATGGCTCAATAGCTAGAGGTTTTATAGGTAGTTTATCCTTCTTATTCGGTCTTGTTGAACAGGCGTTTTTTTAAGATCAACACGCTCACCACCACGCATTGTGCGCATGGAAACACTATCAACGCAATCGGTTGATTCACAATCGTCAGAAATACTGCCATTGCTATGTCGATGACACCCATCAGTAGCTCCCAAGGACTAAATAGACCAAAAACAAAAATGAGGTGGATCCCTTCAACCACGAGTATGAAATAGGAAGCAATTTCGATCAGTCCTGTGAAGGTGATAGAAAGGATACCGATTAGTAGAATTCTCCGTAGTCCATCGACGGTGAATACCATTTGCTAGCCATACTTCCTATAGAATCCCTGCTCATGTGGGTTTACATTGGCCATCAATGCCCATACAATCATTATGGCCAGCTGCGCCACTAAAGAACATGTAAAGATCACAACACTGATGACGAGAGGAGCTTAGATATTACTGTTGTCTGAAACCGAGAAGGCCTGTGCGACTCCACTAAAGATGATGGGGGTGAGAGGAACAGTCAGAAGCCAGATTGCTGTAGTCTTGATATTATCGTTTTTGATGCAGAAAGTAACCATTGCAATGACCAAGAAGACAGCTCCAAGAACAACGGGCAAGAAAGGTGCCCTTAGGATATTGGCATCTGTTCCGTAGCGTGCGAAATAGAAGGGAGCAACTTCCTTATAGTCACCAAGTATGTTAAACACAGAGAACTCCAGGTCTGAAAACCTGAACCCATTGCAGTAGTAGTAATACGAGCTTGTGAGTTACTACTTGAAGAAGAGAGAGAGGAAGATAAACTGTGTCATAAGAATCGGATTGTACCCTCCCTTTACGTATGCCTTGTATGTCAAGCTGAGTAGCAAAAGCACGATTGAAATCACGTAGCCAATAATCACTAGCCGCTGCTATGCTTAGGTAGGTGGAGTGTAATCGCTGCTTATAAGGCCAACTGAATTTGAAAAGGGTGGGCTAGCAAGACTGCTGATGTTTGTAGCTTGGACCTGTATTGAGTACAACCCTGCTTCTTTATTGGCGGGAGTGTCAAACCCAATGGTAAAGCCCTTTCTTTCATTAAGACCGATGTAAATATCGCTTTAGGGGATAACTACTTCTGTTATCTGTAACATCCTACTTGTTTGGTTATTAAGGAGTGAGATTGTGACGGTAAAGCTTTCCGTTGTGATGTTGACCTAAGTGTTGGTTAAATTTTCAAACTAAAAGTTGAGACTGATAATATGACCCAAAAAGTTAATACCGGTCAGAATGAAGGCTGAACGAGTTTGACAATCGTTACTGCTGCAGTCCTGACACATCCGGTTGTCATCAGATTTATAGTCGTCTGGACAGCTATCAAGACAGGAAGATCCCATCAAGTATTTGTTCACTGGACAGTCAGTCACACATTGATTATCCGACAGTATTAGACCTGAGTCACAGTCACATTATAATGAAGTTGAATTGTATGTACTCTGTGTTGGACATTGGATACACAGAGAAGTTCCTGGCAGGTAGTCAGCAGCACAGGTCTAGCAAACAGTTGCGAAATTGCAAGTGGCACACGACTGATCACAAGCCGTGCAAGTTCCCAAGCTTGAATACTGTCCAATTTAACAGCTATTCTCTCCAATACATTGCCCATTCATGCAGATGAAACTTCCTCCACAAAAATCGGTGCAGGTCATGAAGGTCTGGCAAAATTGTTGAATGTTGGAAGGGCAGGTGAAAGAACCTCTAAATCTTGAAGAGTCAGTTATGATCTGACCTGAAGATGAGCAGGTGTAATCTCGGGAACCAATGGTGACAGTCATGGTTCCGGAAGCTGTGTTGCAAACAGTGTTGAAGCATCTGAATTACGGGGAACTAGGCTATGAAAATTACGAGGCAATGACAGTAGCCAGGTAAGCTCTTGATTGCCAGCCAGATGATTCAAGACCAGTATTGAGATTTCCAAAAAATCCTGAATAGCTCAGGAATTTGCAGATACTATTCCTGAAACCGAGATAAGTACCACAGTTACTAACGAAGGTAGTTGTGGAGCATTGTCCTAGAACTGAGTTATAGAAGTTGATCCCAAGAGCCCCGATATTACAATATTCAGGACTGATGGAGCAATTAGCAGTTGTGAGGAATGAACAGCCACGGTTCCTTCCAAATCGCATGAATCCTGTCTACGAAAAGTTATAGCTAACGGTATAGAACCCTGTATCCTATAATAAGGCAGCAGTGATACCTGAAAAGAACAAGACGTTCTAATTGCTGAACTGAGAGGTCATCAACTAATCATCGAGAACCTATTTCTACCAATGACTGCCTTGGGAGCCTGACCCTCCTCCATCTTCAATCGGCATCCCTAAGTTAGCGCATCCGTAGTAGAGTTCCACTTGCTCTTTCACCTTTGGAGTTTGGATGAAAGTTCTGCTGTTCTGTGTGGTAAAAATGTCACTCTGATCCCAAAAATTGTATAAACTGCCAGCAAATCCAAGTACATGAATCAGCTAATGGAAGGCTACTCTACTAGTAACTTGAAATCCAGCTCGAGTCACCACATCTGAGCCAACCTGATCTGTGTTGTATAATATTCGACCTAGAACAGGTCTATTTGGAGTTACTCTCCTAACCTGACAAGCTCCAGCGTTAGCGTAGAAGGAAGTTCCGCCTGATGCAGCGGTGACATAAATAGCCAGTTCGTAGTCAATGAACCTATTCCGATCTTATAAAGGAACCGTTATATCAATGCATCTTGAAACAGAGATTGAAATTTGTTCTTGTATAACACTCAAGATCTGAGAGGTTAGTGATATGATTGAGGAAGTGGCAGATTTCAGTGCGTTACCCGTAGGGTTACTTGTGGAGAACGGCCAATCGACATAGGAGAGGAAGATTCTCATACTGGTGAGTAGATAACTTGGCGACTACTAAAGACCTGCCTTTATAGGGCATGGTAGGTGCTTCAACGATGGTATAATTGAGCTGCTAATGCCCACACCTATGCTCTTCCAAGGTATTAACCAAACAAATCAGCAAAAAAATCATTATAATTATTCGTTTGCATTTCGTTTTAAAATAAATAGAACAATTCCATTAAATAATATTGCTGGACAATGGTAAAGTACCCACTATTAGCTAATTCTATCTATACACTGTTCAATTACTACCAATGATCTGATTCAGTTTTATTATGAAGAAATCGATTACTGTTGTCTCTGTAGCTGTCATCAGTATCGTGTTATATTTCACCATCTACAGATCACTCATCATCTTCATCTAATCGGCATCTCCTCCCAAATTATCCATCCCTTTATTCACCACGAACGTAGCATACTTTTACACCGTCTATCTAACCTCACTTATAACTCTGGCTATCCTGATTAGAGTCTTAACTGCTTCTCCTGACCCTTAGGCCAGCATTAATATGCTGGACACCACGAACAGGATTCTGAAAAATTCAATCGAGCAGGGGCTGCTCTTTTATTTTTGTGGATTGGCTTTCATTTCAAATAAAGGAGAGAGGACAACACTGACCTACCTACATATGTTGTACCACATGATAGGCAGGATCCTTTTTGCAGTAGGCTATATAATAGGGTAGATGATATCCTTTCCGCCTATGAGAGCGATAGGCTTTTCATTCAACATAATTAGCACATTCTTAATGTTCTATGAGCTTTTTTGAATGTCGATTATTCTTAATACTGTATTCATTTGATCTCCATTTTAATTGAGGAAGTAAATATTAGTCGAGTAGAATTATCTTGAGTTAATTATGTCAAAAGACAGAAAATCATTTCTCCCTCAATTACAAAGAATCATTCCTCTAGAGGAGCTTAAAGTAATTGAGAACATTGTCGACAAAAAAATAGACCATCTTCCAAGCATCAGGAAGACTAAGGTAGTCGACTTTGTCAGACAGATCAATAAGGATACTCCTTCTCCTCTTCACTTCAAACCTAAGCCCGACCAGGCACCAGGAAAAAGGCCACATCGATCAGCAGACCACACCAATCAGCAGTATTTCTTTAGGAAGATAGATGACATGCTTTCCAGAAAAGCTTTAGACGATAATAGATTAAGAGTCTTTGCTGAAGAAAACAAATCTCTGGATCATTTGAAGTGGAGTCTGGCTAAAAAAGTTAAATAGACAGAAGGAATTACCATTGCGTAACTGGAACAAGAGACCATCCGACAGAAACTACCTTTCAGGAGAGAAGGGTGGTAGAGAATACGTATTAAGTAGGGGTAGTTGATTGTTAGTCAGACCGAGATAGGAGTGGAGATTAAGAAAGTGAATGAGCTTATGTCAATAAATAGTGAAGGGATCAACGAATTTATCTAGCACAGGCTTTACTTACAATCTTTGCAGAGTTGATTATCATAATTAGATAATTTGTTAAAAATTCAATGAGCAAACTGTTGAAGATGAAGAAAGCCGACAACAAGAAAGAAACCAAAAAGGAAGAACCTAAGGTAGAGGTTGTTCAGGAGTAAAGGAAAATGATGAATAAAACTCACAAATCAATCTCGTCCATATTAAGGAAGACAACAAAGCCATACACAAGGAAAACAAATTCAGACTAACAAAGAATAGACAGTCCTTAAGGGAGATGGTGAGTTTATCGAGGTTACTAAGTTAAAATAAGAGGAGGTAAATGTGTGAAAGACATGGTAAATAAAGGAGGAAGTAAAAATATTAACTATGAAGAGGAGAAAGAGTATTTTAAGCCTTTAAGCTAGGCTCATTTGATCCCTGATGCCACTAAATCAAATTGCAGAATTTAGCCTGGTGTGGCAATTCAAAATTAATGCTCTAAAAACCACATCTCTTTCAATTTCTTTGACCAAACAGCAATAAAAATAACTCTAGATCGAAAGGAAACAAAGCATTTTACATCTCCCTCATTGTTTTTAAAGAAGCATTTTTAGAACAGGCGGTAAATAAATAGTTTAGTTTAGGGATAAACTTCAATAAAGCAAGAACTAGTGTGGAGAATGTAAAAATAACCGAGGTAAATAAACAGCTTTAAAAGGAAAGTTAAATAGAGGCTAAAATTGTGACATAGGGATTGTAGCCTAGCTATAAGAGTATGGGAATACAAAAATTAGAGGACACATTAAATTTTGATATTTTCGAAGATAAGAGTTGACTTCCTAACTCCTAATAAAATATGATACCCAGCAGCTAAAAGAATAATAATTATAAAGAAAAGAACATTAATTCTCCTGATGATAACCTGTAAAACGATGATTTGCATTTTTAATTTAATTTGTCTATAATATGCAATCCAAATACAAAGAAAGTTATATAATATAAGAAAAATTTTGGTAATAATAATCTATTGCTATGTACGGACAGCAAAGCCCTGATTATCTTCAGAGGGGTTGGGGTTGGGGTTGGGGTTGGGGTTGGGGTTGGGGTTGGGGTTGGGGTTGGGGTTGGGGTTGGGGTTGGGGTTGGGGTTGGGGTTGGGGTTGGGGTTGGGGTTGGGGTTGGGGTTGGGGTTGGGGTTGGGGTTGGGAAGAACATCATCAAACGAAGGGGTTGGGGTTGGGGTTGGGGTTGGGGGTTGGGGTTGGGGTTGGGGTTGGGGTTGGGGTTGGGGTTGGGGTTGGGGTTGGGGTTGGGGTTGGGGTTGGGGTTGGGGTTGGGGTTGGGGTTGGGGTTGGGGTTGGGGTTGGGGTTGGGGTTGGGGTTGGGGTTGGGGTTGGGTTGGGGTTGGGGTTGGGGTTGGGGTTGGG
>NW_028291940.1:0-65000 GCF_963383615.2 Lipophrys pholis | reverse complement strand
TTCAATTCTACAGTGTATTGCAAACACTTCTATTATTTGTCATCGTTAAATATTTCTTTTCTTACGATCGAGTGTGAACCATCCGATCCGATCAAGATATCCACGTCTTTTTCCCTCTTGATAAGGGAGCAGGGAGACTCGATCACCTCATAAACGATCTAAATGCCTATACTCTCTGCAAAAGTCTTAAGTATTGTTTCAAGATCATTCGTCTTAATGCTTACTCCGATACTGATCAAAAAAGAGGTGTGAACTTTTCCTGTGGTCTTGATCTTGGTGACTAAATCTTCATAACGTTACTTCATTAATGAGTCGCTAGGATTTTGTCTAAATATGAGACTTGTGTAATCTATGTATAAGACATGACTGCGCTGGTACTATTTGTACTTTTCAAAATGAGTGATCCGTGCGTTAGGATCTAATAGCTTCACCTGGATAGAAGTCCAAAGACCTACCGGCCCAGCACCAATAAAAATAATGCGACGTCCTTTGATCATAATAATGAATGAGTCATTTTTATTGAATTAAATTACGCAGCCTAGGCAGACTCTCTTCAAGATGTTCTAACCAATCCTCGTCAAGAACAGGGCAATATAATTCATCATCCTTTTTGGACTTACTCTTCCTTTTTTTATTCTTCCTTTTCTTCTTTTTTCCCTCCTTTTCAAATAACTCATCGTGGTAAGTGAATTTAACCTCAGTTTAGTCGATGCTCCGTGGGATGAGAAATCGACTGATCTTTTATGAAAGGTACAGGCATTTTTAGATTTAGGGAGATTAGTCGGTGTTTATGTGGATGAAGCTGAATAATCTGCTGAGGGATGGCTAATTGAGGAAGGGGGAAATGAGTCTTGGATTGAAAGTGGGATTTTTAGTGGCTAGTTTTCTAACTACTGTTCCTACTTCTTTTTCAATGAACAGCATCAGCTAAACGTAGTTGTTGGCATTCTTGTCAAATGGTACAAAGACGTTCTTGGGTGCAAGTTTAAGTATTTTCGCTCTGATTTGTGTCAATGATTTTTAAACTTCAGTTAACATGAGGGAGTGCTTAGTATACTCAAGTATTTAGCATTTTTAAAGGCCAGAAGAGAGTAGGTAATCGCACATTTCAGTTTTCACAACTTTGCTATCAAATGCTACATCTGGGTACAAGTAAGACTCAAAGAGGTCAGCTGGAATATACTCCTTCTCGATGAACTAAAACTCCCGTACACCACTTTTCTCGACCATTCTCAGCTTTGTCTCTTTCATAAAGATGGGCTTTATAGGCATTCCGCTAATCATTATTATTTTAGCCATGATAAACCATAGCGATCTTTTACCAGTTGTCGCATCCGCATTGGCTAGCCTGGTTGCACAGATCCTACATCCTCTTTAACTTATCAAAATACGCATGCAAAGTCATGATGGAGGCATTTCCTAGCGCAACATCGTACCCAAATACAACAATTTCTTGAACGCCATACGAACAATTCATTTAAAATAAGGGTGGCAAGGGTTGTATAGAGGAGGAGTCTTCAACTGCCTTTCTACAACAACGGCTATGGCAATCTTTTTTGGAATATTTTAAAAGCGCAAAAAGAATCTTCAACAGAACGCATCTGATTATTTTATATAGAGAGCGGCTATAGAGGCAGCTACAATTTCTACTTTAATTACTCAGCCTCTTTGGGTGGTTAAGACGAGGTTGTTAATGAAGCAGCAGGAAAGTGGCTTTTTTTAGGTGCTGTCTGACTTAATCAAAACTTAGGGAATCTGGGGTCTAAGAAGGGGTCTTGGACTAAGCTTGGTGTTGTCGTTGAATGGCTCACTACTGATAATCACTTACTAAATCTACAAGAGGATTATAGGACAGTATCTAAAAGATCCATTTTTCATTTCAGGAGCATTGTCAAAGTTCACTAGTAGCCTGTTGCTTTATCCACTATCGACCATCAGAACTCGAATACAGCAGGACCAGCATTGCAAGGGCCACAGTTAATAGAAATACAGGAACAGCAGGCATATTTTATCTACAATTCTTAGGGAAGAAAACCTAGCAGGCCTTTACAAAGGCTTTTCCACCAACATATTAAAAAACATCCTTCAGAAGGGTATTTATTTCTGCATTTATGAAAGAATCAATCGCATGTTGCTTAAAGTCACATGCCTCTGAATTTATTCCATTTATTATTTACCATGGGGACTTGTGATTAGCCTGAGGATAAGCTTCCCCCTTTGTCTGTCAGGCCCACCCTGCCTAGAAAAAAACCTTTTCTTATCCTCACTGAGCAGCAGATTAAGGCTACAGGGCATATCTAGTCTAAATTTTAACGAAGAAAAAGTTTGAACAAAGACTTGATGATTCTGGCCCCTGAAATCCGCTAAGAATAAAAATTACGCAGTATTGAAGCATTTTAGAGGAGGTATATGGCTTCTCAGTAGAAATTTTTTGCAAAAGAAAGAAGTAGGCCATGCAAAGAGCCATCTCTATAGCAGGCGAAACAAAGGATTAGACAAATCAGTATGGCTTCAAGCAAGACTTCTAGCACTACTTCCAAGATACAACCTAAATTCAGATAGCAAAAAAAACTTCAAATGATAGCACTAGCCAACAATCACAAACTTCATGAGAATTATTGATGAATATGCACTATCAAAAATATAATAAATTGTTGATTATCTATGGCCAGTATTTAATGGAAAATATTCATCAATTGAAAGGGCACGATTTTGTCCTCAATATCATGATGGATCGGAAGCTGGGGGAAGGATCTTTTGGGTCAGTGTATGAGTGCTTTTTAGAGGGCAAAGAGGATCAAATAATGGCTGTCAAAATTGCACGATGCAGCTCTTAGAAAGAAAGAGAGTTTATCTTAAATGAAGTTGTACTCCTTTCACAACTCCCTCCTCACCCAAATATAATCAATGTTCTCAGATACACCATCCAATCTGAAAAAAAACGTCTATTATGTCATGTAGGTATGCTAGCAATCACTGGAAGACCTTATTGAAGTCAGAGACCTGACCTAAACTGAAATGGTGAGTTTGTTCAAGAATATGGTACGCGGCCTTGTTCACTTGACGGGGTATGACCTCTTACATCAGGACATCAAACCTGCGAACATCTTGTTGCGCTAAGACTCTTGGAAACTTGGTGATTTCGGAATCGCTTTCAACATTCGGAAAATGCCCGTCCCAAAGACAATTCATGGTACTCTCATCTACACAGCTCCATAAAAACTGAGATTTGAAGGATACATGCCAGACATCAAGGCTGATATCTTCGCACTAGGAATAGTTATGTATCAGGTCATCACCTTGAACCATCCCTATTTGGCCAAATCTGAAAGGGTTGACAAGTTGACAGTAGTCCAGTTTTACAAACTGCTGATGAAAATAAAGCCTAAACACCCCTGCTTGTTAAAACGATTATCCCCACTGATCACCAAACTAGCAGGAGTGGTTATGCGCATGATAGTGCCTAACCCTGATATCAGAATATCTTTAGTATAGCTGCATGAGTTCATAAATTCACCTGGATTCAAATAAATCAAAATCTCAAGCAACCTTTCAAGCAGTCAGAGGAAAATTGGCTAATTACGAAATTTGATCCATATCTCGCAGGTTGATATCAAGGAGATCTAGCTTGAACCTGACTTCAATGGGTAAAGTGCATAAAAATGTTCATCATCGATCTATAGGATGATGTAATATTTAGCAAATGAACTTTAAAACTTTGAGTGTAAAGACCCTCGGCAAAAGAAATTGACATTTCTGTGTAGATTGTATGCTATCAAAGTGGTAGAAAGGATTGTCATACCCGGCTAGTTCATGAGTACAGCTGAGTTATTCATTTTCCTTGAAGATTAGAAATGCAAGTTTTTTATGGAGCAAATCAGCATCTATGCAAAATAGTTTAAAGGTTTTCTTGAAAGCTCAGAAATAAAGCTCGATTTAGATTTAGACCGAGCTGAGGCTAAAAAATAAGCAATTAAACTGCTAGATTAACTTATAAAAGATTTCTATCAATCTTTAAGCACCTCAATGAAGGAACGTTTTCGACCAGTAATCTTGCTAAACTTATTACAACTCAAAAAAGTTATTGAAGCAGATCCCTCTGAAGTTGACTAACTCCTAGATGACAACTACTACAGGCCAAGAGAATATCTCTCCATGTCAGAATTGCTCCATCGAGTGATTCAAATCAGCTAAAATGAAGGCTTCACCGGATTGGTGATCTAAGTTTAAGATGATGACTATGATGATGAGGAGATTCCGTTGATCATTTAGTTTGATGATGAAGATATGCTGCTATGACATATGATTATCTAATTTTGTGTTCATCCGTCCAGGGGCTTTTGCTTTGATTATAGTTGGAGGAGGTGTTCTAAATATTCAGAGGGTGATTCAAGGGTAGAACCTCCACTTATTACGTTACCAGGTAATGCTACCATCTCATTGTAGCCCAGTGGTCCTATCATCCCAAAAATGAATTCTTCAGCCTTTTCTTTACCAAATTTACCCTTGAAAAGACTCAGGCCACCACCTGTACCCTTTTCCTCCCAGTTGATCTTAATTGACTTAGCTTGTGATAAATCCCCGTTCATGACGCTACGGACAAACTGAGGAATGGGTAGCTTAGGAGTTTAATATTGCAAAGATTTTGAATCGGAAGGTCTATAGGGTGGTTTTTTGATGGATTTATCAGAAGATCGGGGACCCAATCTTTTTATTGTTTTAAAAAGGGGTTTGTATTTTTAACTGCAGAGGGATATCAATCTGTCTGAATCGGACTGTGTGAGACTCATGCTGAAAAGCAGAATAGCCACTAGCCTGGCTTTTTCCAGTCCAGAGAATTTACTCTTGGGATCCTTGAGAATAGCTTATACATCAGATATCATTTTTTTCTCCTTATATTCTTAATCTCCACCAGTTGCAAGAGTGTGTTCCAAGACGTATAGTTCTTTGGTTTGACCTTTTTCAAATTTGTCCAACAAAGCCTTTGCAAGAGAAATATGGAGATCGATTTCCTTGCGCTTTGATGCGTATTCGGGATAGGATTTTACTACCTCTGCCATATCAACATTTTATTTCATTGCCATTTTGGCAGCCGGGTTCTTCTCCTTAAAATTGCGTACCTCCTGATCGATGGACTCGAATAGCTTTGCGATGTGCTATGCTCGATATTTCATAAAGGTCTAATCGGACTAATCAAGAATGGTGGTTTTGCCATGAACCTCAATAGAATCTTTGCCCTTCCCGAGCAGATCATACAGCATAGGCTGGTAGTGGATATCTCTTAAGAGAGGGCCCATTGGATCAACTAACCTATCGATAATAATTATGTTTATCCTCTTAGCCCCACGATCTAACACCTCAGCCTTTTCCTTCTCGTAAATTTTGAGCTGTTCTTCTAGTTTGAGTCCTAATTTACGTGCCAGGGTTTCAGGTATTTTTGAAGGAGATTGGTGGTAGATTATTTGGAATGAGAACAATTTGGGGAAACAGGTGGCACAAGTGCTGAGCTTTTGTAAAAGTTTTCCTTCGAATTATTCGTATTCCTTATTACCTTGTTGGAGTAATGATCCCATTGAGTTAGGCATGTTTAGGCTAAAGTGGCGATCCAAGCTACACAAAAAATCAATGTTGTAATCCTTACATGACTTGACCAATCCCACCAAATATTTGTTATCAGCAATGATCTTTAAAACATTTTTACTTACTGCACTTGAGAATAAGATATGTACAGCACCGTATTGCTTACTATCAGTGGAGTAATCAGCACTGACCCTTCTGGCGCTTTCTTCAGTGGGGGATATGTAATACACTGCTTCTACACTAGGGTAAGGCTTCCTACTGATTTAAAGGGATTCTGTACCCCAAATACCATATTTGAGTAAATCTTGTTGCCGCAGATAAGAAGATATGATCTTAACGCTTTCTTTATCGACGATCAGCATGAAAGAGCCTGTTAGCATATCCTTCCTTAAATCGTTAAAGGCCTAGGCGAATCTGGCCTTGCAATTTGCTCGCAACGACCGATCAGAAATCATTATTAATTTGTTATTTTTGATTTCATAGCTCACTGCTTTTTCTTTAAAGGAAAGCTATAAATTATGTGAGAGGGTCCTACCCAACATCTTTGCAAATCTAAACCAATCCTTCTGTCACAACTGGAACAACGTTGTCAATTAGGTACTGTCGAATAGGTCTTGATTTCTCATCCAAAAATTGAAGTTATTATGGTTTAAGTCCTTCCAAACCTGTCTTAGCTTCTTCTTCAGCGGGTTGAGTCTAAACTTTTTATTCTGGCTCCTTCTCTTAATTTTAAGTGATTGGTTAGTCATGCAATTAGGATATCTCTTTGCCTTATGGAAAACCAATAGGCCCGTCTTTTTCAACTACCTGTTTGATAGTATCGACCATGGCTTTATCTTCCATCAGTTAAGTAATTTTTACTCTTGACTCAAAATCATTTTTATTGAGTTTACCCTCTGAATCCAGCTTTTTCCAGGCAGTCCATCTCCTAGCCAGAACTTATTATTGCCAATGAGGATGATCTGCAATAGGATTCTTCTTAACCCTTTACAGAATTTATTCTTACTTCCCTTACAACTAGAAAACGAAGTCTAGAGGATACTCCTCTTTTAGCAGGTCAGCAAGTTCTTGGGTTTTAGGGAATCCATCCATTACAAAACCTTTATTCTGGCAGTCTGGTTTAGCTAGCCTGTGTTTGATGATCTTGGACAGTGTCTCATCAGATAATCGTACTTTAACCTTCAAAGGGTCAAATTCTTCAACAGGTTCTCCTTTTTTTGGCTTCTTCTTTTTCTTGGCATCTTAAAATGCTTTTTGCTCTTACTCGATTGCTTGAGTTTTGACTTGTTAGTATATAGCCAAAATTTAAGCCCCAAATTCACTTTCTTCAGATTTTGACTGTTCTACAAGCTCACTTAATTTTAGCAAAGGTAAACGATACTGGCCAACCACTTTCTCAGCAAATACTGTCTTTCCAGCAGAAGGTGGACCTAGCACTGCCACTCTGTTACACTTCAACCCCCAGGCTTCATTAAACTCCTTGGTGATCGTATCAATATTTTCTACAAAGCCAGTAGGAAACTTCCACTCCATAGTGATTTCAACTGACTCGATTTTAATGGGGGTGGCCTTTGAGATGATATTTATGAGCATCCAGTTAAGCTCAGGTGCACTCAAATGCTCAGAGACGTTAACATTTTGTATTTCGCCTGAACCCATGCTTTTATTGATAGCCTGAACAATTTAATACTGAGTGGTTTTGGACTAATCTTTAATGAAGTATATACCCTTAGAAGCCCTCCTTTCAATCAGTAATGTGACATAGGTCACTAGATCATCCAGATGCACCATGGGGATGTAATTGAGACCCCTTCCATACACTCTGCCTTGAGGTGGCTATTGCATCACTGCTCTCTTACAAACTTCAAACAAGATCTCCTCTCCCTTGCCATAAATCAGGCCTGAGACTAACAGATATGTTTGTAGCCATTAATTGCCCTGTGAATTAATCATAGCCTTATCCTCAAAATGTTTCGACCAGAAATGCTAGTCTTTGCATAGGCGAGTGTGAAAACATGATTAGTTCACCTCCTTGGCTTCATCTTCTTCAAAATAACTTTTTTCACTTTTGGTGTCATCAACCTGCCTCTAGTGTGCATGCCGTTTCCTAGGTTGATCCTCTGCCCAAAGGACATAATCAGATAGGATGAAGAATCGACGTTCTTTCATATCTCGAAAGCTTAAAAGGACTGGTTATTTGCTTACTGCAGGTTGCGCACTCGAGCATTAGAGTGTTGAGTGATCTAACGATTATCACGTCAGCCTAGAAGAGAGCTTTTGAGATGGCCATCATGTTATTCTGACTTAGTAGTTAAGTCATGGCCAGAGGTATTGATGCAACGGTCGGGTCCTGACATACCCCTATAAAGCGATGAGGATTAACCTCAATAATATGGTCGTTTCGCAGTGCCTCAAACAAGTTAGCTACAAGTGTGGTATGACAATCAAAGAGTACAAAAGGTTAGTTGGGTCTCCTGTTCATAAGGAGGATCATAATCGTTCTCAATTTCCGCCATATTAATTTCTATTGTAAGAAAGGGATGATGACTGCCAGCTTATTCAAGAAAAGTTTATCTAGGTCAACTTCACCTTTGAGATCTGGGTCACTATCAGCGAGGACTAATCTGGTCGGCAGGAAGAAAAAGATGAATGTAGTAACGGTTCTTAATTCCTAGGTGCTACTTTAATAGGTTCGTCAAGAGGTGGCCCGGATCGTAGCAGATCATGACAGAAGCCATCCCCAACGATGTTTCGAGCACGACAGTTATTTATCAACATTCTGCCGAGATTGCCAAAGAGTTTTATGCCCAAACTGCAGCAATAAAAAGGCAAACCACCGGATGCACAAGGTCCTGACCCTAAAATAATCCTAAACCTAGATAAAATCATCCAACAGTAAGCTTGAATCCAAAGTGCTGAAATACATCGACAGTATAAAAGGGATAGTACTGCAATACAACCAAAATGCAGAGGCATACTAACACAATATGTATTACAGTAAAAATGCCATCAAAAGGCTTTTGATTCAGTTAGAAAAGCTCTGGCGAAAAAGGAGGATGATATGTAAAAAATGGTTGAAAAGGAGTTTGGCAAGGCAAGGGATTATTGTCTGACAGGATCTTAAGAACTGATGAAGGTTATAATGTTTATGGAGAGTAGCTATGCGAAAACTGTAAATTGCAGACAAACTGCTGACCTTGACTTGTATGTTAATAATCTGCTCAACAGACTGGCTAATTTTAGCATACCCTGCCCTGTCACTAAAACCAGAACAAAAGCGTAATAAATCTCCAGTACCATAACGGGGGATAAACAACCTCACAACGTCCATACAATCCCTCTAGCTAGAATAGCTAGCCCTAAACCAATTCAACGAACAAGAAAACAACCAAAAGCCAATATTCAAGATTTCCCATTTGCTATCAAATTAGAACATATCTCATTTACATTTACTAGCTTCATGATTGATTTTAATAACAAAAATAAGCACTGTTCTTATTAGGATGTTGTTTTATATTGTTGTGGCCATTGCTCAAGAGTATGATAGTATGCCTAAGATAATGATTAGTCAGTTAAGCTAATATGCATTATGTATATAACGTCCATTTTAAATCATTCATTGAATGACAGTTGGGCAATTGAAAAAATCAATATGGATCCCATCTGCTGCAAAAACAAGCCCATCAACCTTAAGTATCTCAAAAAGATTTAAGACCACTGCAAGGCAAGTAGTCCAGCACGTACTTAACCCGAAGTTGCACAACTTGATGGCATCGCCGACATTAAGGAGTAACAGTTCTATCTCGGGAAGCTTAGGGCCCAACGATAACGTGTTTAAAATTTGAAAGAAGCCTATGAAAAGAAAGAATAGTAGTTGAAAGAACAAGATGCTCTTCTGGCTAGACTTAGACAAGAATTGGGAGAGGCCCAGGTAACCAAAACTCAGAACTAAGAGATCGACAATATTCTAGACAGACAGACCTTTGAAATCAACAGGTTGAAAGATGAGATCTAGGATCTAACCAAAACCAATGAGAAATACTAGTAGGCAGACAGTTAAAATGTATTCGCTAAACTTAGCGAAGAACAGACTCAGGCCTAGCTAGAGGAACAAACCCTTGAAACTGAAAGGGAGAGGATAGACCAAACCCTCTAATCTCTTAAGGAAGAGAAATAGTGCCTTGAAGGGGCGTATGCAGAAAAGATCAAGTCTCTTAAAAGTAGCTGGAGTATGCTGTACCAGAACTGTTAGGAATTGACCCATGATAATGCAGGGAGATAGGATAAGAAAAAAGCATTGAACCAGCAGCATTCTGATCTCCAGGCAGAACTACGATCCGTCAATGAAAAAGTATCTGAGACCAAGCAAAACATCGCACAGTTGCAGGTAAACCTTGACCAAAGTGCTGAATCTCTTATCTAACAACGCAATTACAGTGAAAAGTGTCTTAACTAATTGAACAAATAAATCAGTGTTTTCTAACTTGAGATCTAAAAGCTGCATATGACCTTTAAGAAGCAGAAGCAGCTGCTTAAGTAGCTTAGGAGTCAAGAAGATGATATAAAGGCTAGTACTGTAGCTGAAGCAGGTAGCTCTGAAAAACTCACTGCTAAAACTCATTAGCTGCAGCTTCTTACGAAACGAAAGGATGCCGCTTTGGTTTCTTTAGAAGAAGACCTGCGACAGCATAGGATCGCAATTTCGGGCATGAATTAAAGGATAAAAGTGCTTTAGGAAGAGATTGAATGTCGTGCAACCCGAAAGTAAAGCGAACAGAAGATTAGAGGATAGCTACAAACTCTAAAAGCTCAACTCTAGCGACAAAAGAAAGCCTAAGTGGACTACATAGATGACTTAGTCAGCAGTTTCAAGCCCTTACAATGCTGATCTTGCACATATTATTCATAAGTTACATTACAATTATGAGTGAAGAAGAGGCGATCAATCTTAACGATCTGGCAAACGATGTCGTTAGAAAGAGGATCAGCACTCTTAGATGTACGAAGGGATGTCCTGAGGATGGTGATGCTGTTTGTATGTCTATTAAAGGGGATCGACTGTACTGCCCTATGTGTGAAACTGACCATGATGATATCCTTAAGGTCAGTCTTAAGTCGTGTGCTGTGCCTATTAAAAGCCTAGTTAGAGGTAATTCAAAGATATAAGCATACGTTGAAAAGACTCGTGACTAAATCAAGCAGTGTTTCAAGGGTTTACGTGCTCAGTTCGATCAGATTGAAGACATGCTAACAAAGAAATGCATTGAGTTTGTAAGAGCAGGTGGGGTAAGTGAAGTCCTTACTTTGGTTAAGAAATCAACCCTTGAAAAGCACAACCTGCATACAGCAAAAAGCATCCGTGATGTGATGAAAAGCCTAAAGAGCATAATGGATGTAAACACGAGTCTTAAAAAGACAAATTTGGACACAATGTAAAAATAGCAGTCCCTCAACGTCTTTGATTTTATCGCCAAGTTTGAAAAACAGGTGATAAATTTCTTTACCTCTCTGCGTAACAATGAACTAAAAAATGAGGATAAGTTGCCGGTTGATAAAGACCAACTATTCAAGCATTAAACTCTCAAGGGCTAAATTCGTAAGGCTGTGCTAATCAAAGATGACCATTACAGAAAACTTGCTTAATAAATCAATTTGATAGCTAAGTGCCAGAGCTTGCGCATCCAGAAATGGTATTTTTATTGACTAGTTCTCCACTGTCACCTTCTGACCAGCCTCTCATCTGATTTGCGTTCCATAGGCAAGTTCATTGATGCCATCATGCAAATAGAATCACTGGAAACTTTGGAGATTTACTACAAGTAAAATATTTATCAGTGAATCGATAGGACTCAATGACACTGAAATTGACCAACTGGCACGTTTAAAGGCCAAGCTTCTACGCAAGGTGAGGGTAGTGAACTCTCGGCAGACAACAAAGCGTAAGTTCGATGGTGACATGCTGCCCCGTATTGCAGAGAGGGTTGAAGTGGCAGTCTAAAATTGGATTTGATTAAAAAAGAATATTTGAAAAATGGATAAAAACAAGAATCCTCTAAAGGTAAGCCGCGCCACTCAATTAGGCTCGCTGATACTGAATTTATCGACTGAAAATATAAGCTAGGCGACTTCCACGTGCAAATAAATTCGAGAGCTATCTAAAGCTTTGTACAAGGAAGACCCTTCATTCAAAAATAACTGTATCAAATTGCTCGACCAACTCTTACATATCAAGCTTTAAATTACCTCCCATCCCTAGTAGCAAGAGAGCAAACTTGCTGGAATTGTGGATTAACTGCCTGTTATCCCTTAATCGAGGTTCAATAAAGACTCAATCAAAACATTCATGAGTTTTAAAAAGTTAAAGGAAGATGGTCCTAACTCTTAGCTTTCAGTTAAGAACACAGCTTTTGAGTAAGTCTCCATATGCATATCGGTCGCTCAGGTTTGTTTAGAATTAGCAATCAAGTTCAAATCAGTGAAACTGGCTGAAAGTATTCTAAAAAACATGAAAGGTAATTTCGCAATGATTGATAGTCCCTAAAACCACTTCAACTTCAGCTATCAGGAAGGTATTGCCTATCTTCGACTTGAACTGTTCGCTGAATCAAAGAAAGCATTTCAGAGAGCGATATAAAAACTGAGGTCAGTGATCTACCCATAAAAGGAGAAAGCCCAAATAGTGTATCAAATTAGGATCAACTTGCTTCGAGCTTGTACTGACATAAAAATGTTTGAGCAAGAGCTTAAATAGCTAATGAATGAGTTCAATACTATAGAGGGGTATTGCCAAGTTGAGCTTTTCATCTAGGCTTTTAAAATATATTTTACTAACCAACAATACCGCAAGGGCATTTCCTTCCTTTACAAAGCCAAGAGCAAACTGTCCTATTCAGGAATGTAGACAGCCTACATAAAACAAAAAATAGAACTAATAAACCTGATGATTATTCACACCCTTCTCGTCATAGAGGAGAAGCTTAGATTCTCAGAGAAGTTGAATAAGCCGATAATAGAGGGACAGCACGATTATTACATTCATAGTGAGATGAAGCATTCCAAGAACCTTATCCTTTAGAAGATGGTCACACCTCAGATTGTGGCCTTGTTGTAAAAAAATACTGATAATCTAATGCTTATGCAGCAGGTGGAAGCCAGCACCATTCATTAGGAACATGATTATGGTAAGGGTCAAGGACTTAGCATTAGTAGCTAAATTTTCAGTAAACTATCTAGCCAGATGCTCAATTATTTAGGCTAACTACAGTCAACACTGTCAGAGACCGATGATGATATTAGAGGTACGATATAGCGCAGCACCTTTTACGAACTGCTGACATAAGATGACAAGGTAATCCTGATCGACATGAATTCAGAGCTCTTTTGATTGATGGATCGATTGATTGCCTATGAAAATATAACATGCATATCACTAATTCGCTATTTTATTCGTCATCAAATGTGCCATACTTATCAGGAAAGAAATCCCGCCTAGTAAAAAGGAAATGTCTGGCCGTCGCAAAAAAATATAAAATAGGGCTTCTTTCCAGCCTAATTCTGTACTGTCCTCACCAGGCCATTGACAATCCGACTCAGAAGATCTACTGCGATATGTGTGACAAAGAGATCACCAAACACGTCAAAATGCTCTAGTTAGGACAACACCTGATCTACTGCGTCCCCTGTTTCTCCAAGTTGGACCCACTGCCTTCTGCCTATTCCGTGATTAGCAAGCTGACGTTCGGATTGTTCGAACATGAGTGGAACTGCGAAGAGGAGATTCTGCTATTCGAGGGGCTAAAGAGGTACGGGTTTGGTAACTGGAAGGAGATTGGCAACCACATTGGAGGTAAGACAGGAGATGAAGTGTAGTCACATTACTAGCGACTGTATCTCACCAACAACAAATTCATGCCAGATGAGAAAGAAATCCTGGGCAAAAAATTCAAAAGGCATAAGCGTGACCATGCTGGTAAGAAAATACAATCATCTTCTGAGGACCGGACCAATAAGCACAAACCCCTTTCCCAACCAGCTTGCAATTTTGAAGGGGGGTAAATAGTCGGATACATGCCACTCCGAGAATAGTTTGAATTTGAATACGACAATGATGCAGAGCTGCTACTCGCAGAGATGGAGTTCAACGATGATGATACTGACGAGGAGAAAGAGATCAAGCGCAGACTACTTGAAATCTATAATCTTAGGATTGACGAGAGGATCAAGCGCAAGAAATTTATCATTTAACGTGATCTGCTTGACTACAAGAAGCAGGCTGAGCTGGATAAACGTAGATCCAAGGAGGAAAAGGAGATCTACAATATGATGAAACCTTTCGCTCGTTACAGCACTGCTGATTAGCATCAAAAACTTATAGAAGGACTGGTTGAAGAAAAACGGATTCGTCAAAGAATATAGGAACTCAAAAATTACAGGCAGATGGGCCTCAAGACCTTTGCAGAGGTGTAGGCATTCATTGAGAACAAGATTGGTGAAAAGCGAAAGGGAATGAAAACACCTGAAGGTTATTAATGGGAAGGTAAGAAGGCAAGACGTGGGAAGCCGGAGAAGAGTGAGCGCAAAGGGGTGGATGTGCTAACATAAAAGTAGGAAAAGTTATGTGACTCAGTGGAGCTGTCTCCCTATCAGTACCTGGTTATAAAAGAGACTCTAATTCGTTAGAGTTTGCGAGAGGGCTTTATCCGCAAAGACGAGGCATAAAAGATTTTTAAAATTGACAAGAAGAAGGTGCATAGAGTATATGACTACCTCCTTTCTATCAAAAGAATTTGCGATCATAAATGAAATATGATATCATTAATCTGTATGGCAGATGATCTTCAATAATAATGCTTCAATAATGCTTTGATTATCAGGCTATCACTATTGCCTCAAGAAGAGTTTAAGAGCACTACATATTTAATAATATGTTATTGTCCAAGCTGACTATCAAGCAGTAATAATACATGGACAAACCCATTCCCTACTCAATCCTTAACTAAAACTCCCTTCCTCTCTTCCAATAGCTTGACGAATAGAACTAGCAAGCACCCTCCTAATCCGAGTGCACAGTCAAATAATACTCAGACTGCACATTTAAACTCGTGCGCAATATCACTTTCCAAATAATTCCCAAATCCAGTCGTAGCAAATTTAAAAATATCCATTCTAGGAACTGTTCCAGGCAGCCGGGATATACTTGGGACTGGAGACTGTCTGCTCTGAATTGCCCTTGACCATTAAACGTAATATGCTGCTGCAGGATGGGCGTGAGGTCTGTAAAATAACATAGAGCAAGGTCACAGGCCTATAAGTCATGAGCTTGCTTAAACAGGCTAGAAATAGGTACAAAATGAAAGACAGTGTCTTTGTCATGTTGATATAGTCGGACCTCTGCTAGGGTAAAAGATAGATTGATGGTAGAGCATCTAATGGAGTGGCAGCCATCTCAGTCGACCCTGATCTTTCAATCACCCTCTCCACAATACTGCACTAGGTTTTACATCTCCTTGGGATTGGACACTGCAAGTTGTGGAGTTGTTTAATGAACCCGATTACAAATAATGAGATGATGCTGTGTCCGTGCTGCCTGCATAAGATACAGAGTCGCATGAAATTTGATGTGGTGTAAAGGTACCGGAAGATGCAAATAATTTTAGATGAGGTTGGACTGAAAGGGCATGCCAGGAAATGTGGTAATTTATTGGCAAGATCCTTGGACTAATGAGCTATGATATGCAGGGTGATCCTTTGTAAAAAGAAGACCTCTTCATCAATAATACGTTAATGGTGTTCTAAATAAAATGATCGATTGGTTTTTATGTAGAAGATAGTCTTGGATTTTATACCTAAACAGTGTAGATGGTTATGAATTTTGCACTATTCTGAAATCAAAGGTGCTGGGATATGTTCCTGATTGATAGTAAGCTGTCCTATAAAGATGAATAGAATATGGAATGGCACAGAAAGATCCCTTCTTAAAGAAGACGATGTATCTTCAAGCATGTCTGATGGGCACAATTATTAAAGGTAAGGATTGATGATCATTTAATTTGTTTGATAGCAGTTCAAAGAATAAAGTTTGTGGTAAGTTGCTCTTTTCGTGCTTTACTTAATCAAATTAATAATTGTTTTTTATGGGGGGGATATGTATGCAAGATGATGAGAAATAGAAGGGATGTGTTTAAGGTTTGCCAAATAATATCTCTAATAACTCTAATACCTGGTTACTCCCTATACATGGAGTATCAGGGTAAAGCAATATATAACCTGTCTCAGGGGTATAATAAACTAGACCCGTTTCTGCACTAAGAACAACATGAATTAATGCATCATGTATAAGTCTATTTTGTATTTGAACCCTCCTCTCCTTAAGGACGGAGATAGGCCTACAGCGATTTATAATGCTCTGCTAATTAGAATAATGGAGTTGTGTGCACTGCTTCGCTACATACTTGTTGGCAAGGCTGGTACTCCGCTCATTAGCAGTTGGTAAAAGCACCCTTCTCAGTAAGTTTGTACACAGGCATGGGGAATAAGTCACTTGCACTGTCGCTGTTGATTTCGCTGTTAGAATTGAAACCATCGAACAGATGCAGGTCAAGATCCAGGTCTGGGACACTGCCGGACAAGAATCTTTCCGGTCTCTGATACGAGCCTACTACCGAAATGCTAAGGTGGCTTTATTGGTATTTGACTGCACAGAGCCTGACTCCTTTGAAGATATTAGGATTTGGCTGAATTAGCTTGATACTATTTCAAAAGAGGGGCAGCTTAGAGTTCTGGTTTGCAACAAAGTGGATCTTGCCAAAGAACGGAAAGTGATAGCTGACACTGCTAGATAGTTTGCTGTGAAGAAGGGGATGCTTTATTTTGAGACGTCAGGGGCCACCGGGTAAGGCGTGGAAGAGTGTTTTTTATAGTGTGCGAGGAAGATAATACTGGAGATGGACAAAGGATAGGTAGTTAGGGCAAGTCGAGGATTTAAACTTGGCACTCTTTAAGATATAAAACCCCAGTCAAGAGCAAACAGGCCAGATAGACGCAACAAATGCTGCTAGTGATGGGCTAAATATCTGTACATACATATCAATTATTAGCTATTTGAATTGCCATTTGTTATGCTCAGTTAGAAGCCATAGAAATAGAAGCAGATGTAGAAATAGAAGCAGATGTAGAAATAGTAGTAGAAGCAGTAGTAGAAGTAGAAGCGGGGTTGGGGTTGGGGTTGGGGTTGGGGTTGGGGTTGGGGTTGGGGTTGGGGTTGGGGTTGGGCTGCAATTGGGGAGGAGGAGGATATTGCACCTGAGGAGGTGGCCAGGCTATACCATGCTACTCACTAGCTCATGAAGCAATTCACTCAGGTGGCAGTCGAACCCATTCCAATCGATTCCGTGGTACACTCCCATCAATAGCACTTCAAGGCGGCTATCCCTGCCGATCAGTTCAACACACTAACCAACTAATTCCAGCACGGTATGGCATCAGCCCGAGAGTAAAAGAACAGACTGATGAATGAGCTTGAAGAATAGCTGAAAGAAAGGGGTTAACTCTAGCTTATTATGGAAGACTGTGTTGACAAGCTGAGCAGACTGTAAGCTAAAATGCAGGGTAAGAAGATGGCAAAGGCTAAGCTGCAGGATGCAACTTCTAACAAAGCTGCTTAATAAGGATGAATAAGAATACTTATGAGATGATATTCATAGTGGCTGCTCTTCTTCATCATCATCAGTTCCTGCAGTAAATTAAAAATGCATTTGAAGGGAATTCTTTAAAATCATGAAATTGCTAATTGTGGGTGTTAGAGCCATTAGCCTTGCATCAAGATTAAAACAGATCATCAATACTTCCCACCAAATCACTAGCCCTGAGTAGATGCTCTATTCCACCCAGCTGATGCTTCTTCGCTAAGATCACCCCTAAGACGTTGCTAAGACTTAGCAGAAAATATCAAGATACGCATTTAGGACAAACCTTTCTAAGTTCTAGATGTCATGCTGTTTCAGTAGCATGATACAACACCAGCCCATCAATTTCTCAAAGCTAGCCTATTAGTACAGCCAGAAAATATCCCCAATTTTACAATCCTAAGAAAAGGAGGATCGGATTATCATGCCTCTCTACCTTTCCAACTCTAGCCTTCTATACCATCACTTCGGGGTTAACCTGACCAGTATTTAAAGACTGACTTAGCTTTACAGCCAGCAACTCTCCAAACAGTAATTCAACTTCCAAATGGGCAGCAACGGACTACTCTCTCTCGTTCTGCCATACATCCCTATGCATATCAACAACTAGGTCCGGTGGTTGAAGAAAAAGGTGATAGTCCAGCTGTAGGAGAATGTCTTGCTGAACTAGTTTGATAATGAGGATAAGATGTTGTTGCTGAGGTGGTTGAGGATGTCGATTGAGAGGAGTTAGAGAGTGAGGTATATGGAGGAGTTTGTAAGAGTGTTGGCTGTGATAAAAAGTGAGGAGGAAGGGATCAGTTTGTTGGAATGCCTTAAGTTCATGGCACACTTCAAAATAGTCGATCGACAACTCATACTAGACAGTCTCTTGTAACTAGGCTTGTAAATGCGCTCAAACAGCATCTCCTTAAACATTAAAATCCATATGTACTCGCTTCTAACCCAACTCAACATCACCTAGATCATCAAAACCCTCAAGCTCGTATTCCTGTAAGAAGTTATAAAAGACATCAAGAAGAGGCTGGCTGACTAGATCATCTAAGCTGACTAAAAAGATTTGTTGGATAGCCAGTTGTTTGATGGAAAGAACCACGAGAAGAAGTTTGAAGATTTGATGGTGGTGACGTTAAATATGGAGAGGTTGCATGGACTGGCGGTTAAGTGGATAGACAGCTATAAGGGGAAGCTGACCACTTTGGCAGGTAAGGCCTTACTGTGTCTGGCTATAAAGAACACTCGGATAGAAGGCCAATTATTAGAACAAGCTAAATAAATCCAGCCTGAGCCTATATACCAGAGCAGGGCTAGACAGAAGTTATTAAAGAACAAGCAATTCAAGAAGAATGAAATGCGGTACTTGATAGCAAACTGTTTCACCCTGGATTTATACAATAACAGACAAGGGATAATCATCCACTCCATAGACAATATCATCCTCAATATCAATAAAGTACCAGACCTGTAGACCATGCTGGCCATGGACTACTTCACCTCTCTAGGCTATGCTGTCACTTTCGTGTGACAAAACCATTTCTTTGTCTAATCATTTTTATAGCTATCATGCAAAAAGAGTTTGCACATCTTGGATCATATTTGGAGGCGTTGGGCAGGTTGAGGGAGGCTCAGCCGGTCCTGGTTGAGCATACTAGGCATCTTGTGGTGGCTGCTGCTTAGCCTTTCCTGACCTACCATCAGGCACTTAGCTAAGGTGGCTCATTAGAAGCTGAAGAGTTGAAGGCCAAGCAAGAAGAACTCATCTCTCAGATGGTCGAGTTCAGATTCTAGGCAGAATCAGCCAAAAGGAAGTAGCAAGATGCCCTCCAGTCACTTAAAAATTCTTAAGAGATAGTACACTCTCTCAAACAAACCATCCTCAGGATCAATGGAGAACTAGTCGACCATGAGCGCACCATTGAAGTGCAAAAGGAACAGATGCTATCTCTGCAAAGTGACAAAACAGAACTACTTGCCAAGTTTGAACAACTCCAGCAGGATCACTCCTATATGCTGCAATAGCTTAGGATGCGAGAATTCAGCTTTGTGGAGAGGATGAACAAACTGAACGATTATGAGGAGAAACTAAACGATAGATAGAAAGACCTGGAGGAACAAAGGTTCATCGTAGCCAGAAGGAAAGACTCCCTTTCTTCTTCGTTGATACCTGAATAGCTTCCTACCTACTCTTCTGGTTTTGTAAGGAATTAAATCCCTAAAACGCCTATCCGCAAGCTTGTCAAGCAGCACAGCTCTGAGATTTACAGTCTGGCACTTAGCACAAACGGTTCGATCATGGCTACAACGGGAGGCGACCAATGCCTGAAAATATACCATGTACTAGAAAGGAAGCAGATCAGCACTGCCACTGCTAGTTCAGTTGACCAGTTCTTTGTTGATTTGTGCTTCAATAACAATGGAGATAGAGTTCTTGCAGCTTGTACTGACAGCAAAATAGCCCTCTTCGATCTCACAGGAAAATGCATCACCAGCCTTATCGGACATTCAAACAGAGTGTCCTCGATATGCTTCCACAGTCACAAGGGCATGGTGTTCTCTGGGGGGTTTGACCGCCAGATGAAAGGATGGGACTTGACAAAAGGACAGATCGTCAACTCAGTTAACTGTAAGCAGAAGGTCTTGTCCATTGCGGCTAGTTCACAAGAGCCCCACCTGGCTGTTGGCACGTCAAATGGAACAGTAAAGATCTACAGTGCACTTGGAGGCGAGTTTCCTTTGTACGAAGTGAAATCGATCTGTGACTAGGGCATCACTTCAGTCAAGTTCATCGAGGGTTATCTTACTAACCAGGTAAAAATCAAGTGCTAGTTGGGTGCAAGGATGGCGATGGCCCAAGGATATTTGACATGCGCAACAACAAGCAGCTTTGTGCGTATTACCATTCTGACTTCTTAAACAGTTCGGAGTACTTCCAGCCTGATTTAGGAATGGATGAACGTTTTGTGATTGCAGGGAGTCACGATGGACGGATCTTCTACTGGAGCAAGTCAGGATAGTTAAAAGAGAGAGTGAAAGGTCATGAGACTCTGGTGAGCTGTGTAGTATACCAGCCAGTGACAGGGATGATGTGCTCCGGGGACATGTACGGCGACGTGATTATCTGGAACTGACCACCTGATAATAATTATAACCCGAATTCAATAATCAAAAAAAGAATGATACATAGAACATAAATAGAATTATATCATGTCAAGGGTTGAGAAGAGGAAGTCGTCTATTGTAAGGATCAGCAATACTGCACTAGGCGATTGTTGTAGGCCTGATCTTGGATGCACTGCCAATGTCAACAATTAAAAAATATGGAAAATCATGAGCTAGTACATGCCCAGTGCCAAATAGGATCTACAGAAAAGTATTGTCCAACATATCTAGTGCACCTTGGCTCGTACACGCTTCAACTTCAAGGAAATACATTGCTATGAGGCCGTGGCGCTGTCCGTCAGGGATCGACTCATCGAAAAGTTCAATGATACTAACTTGGTTTTCAACAAGGCCAAAGCCAAGCGCGTGGCTTACATGTCTCTTGAGTTTTTGATGGGCCGCGCTCTCCAAAACGCCTTGATCAACATACAATTGGAGCCTGGATACAAAGAAGCCATTCTTGAACTCGGCTACAAACTCGAAAATATTTATGAAGAAGAGGTGGATCCCGCACTGGGCAATGGTGGCCTTGGTCGACTGGCCGCCTGCTTCCTTGATTCCTTCGCTACCCTCAATTACAACGCATGGGGATACGGCCTGCGCTACGAATACGGGATATTCAAACAGATCATAAGGGATGGGCATCAGATCTAGGTGCCTGATTTCTGGCTGACTTTGAACAACCCATGGGAGATTGAACGTATGGACATACAGTATGGCATCAGGTTTTATGGGAATTGCAGGGTGGTTTATGAAGGCAGTAAACAATTCCATGTATGGGAAGGTGGAGAAGTGGTCGTGGCAAGGGCTTATGATACACCTATCCCAGGGTACTGCACTGACAATACGATTGGCCTACGATTGTGAAGTCACTGCCTGCCCAAGAATTCGACTTCAAAAGTTTCAACACTGGTGATTATTTCAAAGCACTGTACGAGAGGCAGAAAGCCTCTGAAATCACCAGCGTGCTTTATCCCAACGATTCAACTTACCAAGGTAAAGAATTGAGACTTAAGCAGGAGTACTTGTTGGTCAGTGCCACTGTCCAGGACATTATTCGAAGATTTAAGAGGATTGAGTTATAAGACAAAAAGGTCATCGATTGGAACAACTTGCCGAACCAGGTCATGATGCAGCTCAATGACACCCACCCTGTTCTGGCCATCATCGAGCTTCTCCGGATTTTGATGGATGTGGAAAAAGTTGATGAGAAGGATGCATGGTTGATCGTTACCAAGTCTTTCGGGTATACCAACCACACAGTCCTTCCTGAGGCTCTTGAAAAATGGCCAGTGGACTTGTTGGGCAATCTGTTGCCTAGACATCTTGAGATCATCTACCTGGTGAACTTCAACTGGCTGCAGAAGGTATAAAGGAAGTACCCTGGTAATGTTGACAAGATGCGCAGCCTGTCTATTGTCCAATAAGATCCTAAAATGATCAGAATGGCCCATTTAGGGATTGTAGGCAGTGCCACGGTCAATGGAGTGGCAAAGATTCACAGTGAACTGATCAAAACTCAATTGTTCAGGGACTTCGCTGAATTCTTCCCAAGTAAATTCCAAAACAAGACCAATGGAGTGACCCCACGTCGCTGGATCATGTGTGCAAATCCCTAGCTGTCAGATTTGTACTCCACTCAAATGAAGTGCGATAGCTGGACGATCCACATGGACTAGCTCAGAAGTCTGGAGAAAAACATCAACTAAAAAGAATTCCAATAAAAATGGATGACTATAAAGCACAACAATAAGCTAAGGTTGATTAACTACATCAAGAATGCGGTAGGGGTTGAGCTTAATCCTGACAGTTTGTTTGACATCCATATCAAGAGGATTCATTAGTATAAGAGGCAGCTCATGAATATCCTGTACACCATACATCGGTACTTTATGATCAAGGATATGTCCCCTGCTGAGAGGAAGAAGGTTGTCCCCAGATCTGTCATTTTTGGTGGTAAGAGTGCGCCAGGGTACTTGACCGCGAAGAAAATCATCAAGCTAATCAATTCTGTAGCGGAAGTAGTCAACAACGATTTTGAAACCAAGGAGTACCTCAAGGTCGTATTCGTTCCTAATTATGGAGTAAGCAATGCTCAGATTCTTATTCCTGCAGCTGAACTAAGCCAGCACATTTCAACTGCAGGACTAGAGGCTTCAGGCACCAGCAATATGAAGTTCACGATGAACGGGTGCATATTGATCGGAACGCTTGATGGGGCAAACGTTGAGATCAGAGAAGAAGTCGGATAGGACAATTTCTTCCTTTTTGGTGCCAAGGTTGATGAAATTGAAGGGCTGCGAAGGAGGATGCGTGAGATAAGGCCTTAGGATTATTGGGGTGAGAAGTTGACAAGAGTGTTTCGTGCTATTGAAGAAGGAGTGTTTGGATCAAGGGAAATTCTGACCTAGTGCATTAATGTGATTCGCTGGCAGAACGACCATTACCTAGTCTGCACAGACTTCTAGGATTACGCCAGGGCCCAAGGGTAAGTGGACGCAACCTACAAGAATAAATAGAAATGGGCCAAAATGTCTATCCTCAACGCCGTCCGATCATCAAAATTCTCAAGTGACAGGACCATCCGAGAATACGCCAATGATATCTGGGGTCTTCCAGACTTCTAGCACATAAAGTAGAAATGATGACCACCAAAATAACAAATTTATAATAAAATGGAAATTAGGATTGGCTCTCCTTTAGGGATGACTATTTTTGCACTGCTTGTATTTCTGTCAGTGTAGGTGTACAAGGCTTTTAGAAGGATGGTTTTTGATTGGGTTTAAGGGAAGAGTGGTGATGGTGTCTAGGTTAGGATCAATCGAAAGTAAGATATTGCTCGGGCAAAGGAAATATTGAAGAAGGAAAATTGAAGGATTTAAATTTGAAGTTTAAAATAAACTCAATTTTGCTTTATTTAACCATGACTAAATAGATTGACGAGCCTGCCACTCGGCAGCGTACGCATTCATGGCTGACCCAGGAACTGGAATTGATCATGCAGGCCTATCGACTTCATGATGAACCTGTAGCATATGCTGCTCAGCTACTCTCTGACAAAGGCTATTCCAGAACAATGTCTGAAATCGAGACCCTTTATTATTAGGTCCCTCTCTAACTAGCATCGGAATTTCCTGACTCTAAATAAGGAGTGCACGGCAGAAGGGCTGTGGGCTGTGATCCAAGACCGGACCATAAGCCAATTGCCATAAAGGCAACGTAAAAAGCCAGCTCGGCAGTATGATTATGACTTCTTACCGAAGCGCAAGACTGAGGCCAAGCGGGAGCATAAGCCTCCTAAGAAGTTAAAATTTCAACGAAAGCGCAAATTTATTGGAAATATCTTGCCTCAATTGGGAGGCAGAATAAATTAAAGGATAAAGTGTCTTGAGCACAGTGAGACTGAAGTTACTGGCTGTCTCCGTAAGAATAAAACGCCTCCAGCAGAACGGTATAATCCCCTATCCTGGCTTTTAGTTGAAAGTTAGTATTTCATTCCGACGCTTGACCAGGCCTTTACTAAAACCAATTAATTCCAAGAATTGCTCAAAATTGCTGGAATTAATTACAAGCCAGGCCTCACTCGCCGTGAATGGGCAGCTATAAGAATCGCAATGGGTAAGCCTCCTCTTTTTAATCAAGCCTTTGTTGAATCTGAAATGGAAAGGTTGGAAACCTCGCGTAATTTTTGCCGTAACTATATGCGCAGACCTGATGCCCGAAATCTAAATCGGTTTTAGCATGAGCCTCATTTGCAGGAGGCCTTGAAACGAATACAAACATTCGAAGTTAATTTATTCGTACTGGCCAAGCACCCAACCTGCCAACATTTGCATTACGGTTTGATATTCTCAAAGGCCAAGGAAAACAGCCTCATGATCAAATTTTTGACTCCTGAATTAGGAGTGCAAAAAGTGCCTGATTATCAAGTCAGTCTATAATTGTACTAGCACCACACTGAAACAGTCAGCTAGCTTCAGACTGGTGCTCAAATCAGTCTCTAAACGAGGCGCATGATCAACTAACTCGATTACAAAGCAACTGCATATGCTTTTTCCCTTTTGAATTACAAGTAAAAACTAGTGCACTACATCACCAGTGATGCTGAGTAGAAGGAATGGATCAAAAAGATGGTGCAATCTGTCGACAAGACTTTAAAACAGGTAATGACCAAATTTAGAATGAGGGGGTGTGGCAGGTTGGAGGTTGATGAGAGGAGTGTGTATCCAGCAATTTACAATGCTTATAACCAAACAGAGAGGGTACTGGAGAATAGTAGTGATCCTATGGATAGGCAGGCTGCTGAGCGAGCAAAGAAGGCAAGAATGGAGTTCCAAGAGAAGGAGATACAAGATTTGGTAAAGAAGGTAGTGCCAAACCCTCCTGAAGGAGAACTAGGTGAACTGATTTGCTCTTTGGTTGGCATTTTGGCAGGTTTCAGGCTACGTGGCAGGATCCTAGCATAAACCCGATAATTCAGAAACCTGGTTAATTTAATTTACGGCAAGTTTCCAGAATAGCTTAATTAGATAAACGATATCGTTAGCAGCATTACCCACAAAGTGTTGTCAAATGGATGAATCTGCAAACTATTTTGTGGTCAAGATAAAATATCTTTTAATTTTAATTTCTTTGGTAGCCTTCTTATTCAAGGTGGCCTTGCATTCTAAGTAATAATATCATGCCAGTGCTAGCCTGTGATAGGTAGGGTAGTTGTTGGAGGACTGATTTTGCCTCAGGGGCTGTGGAGTACTTTAAAAAGGTGGATGTGACTGCTGATGATGAGTGGTTGTCCTGGGAGGCTAGTATTTTAATCTCTGAAAATAATGTTAAGCTCAGAGGTTAAAAAAAGACTGTGTATCTGAACTTTGAAGCATATCGGTTCACTGTCCTGCTATATCCTCGACCAAGAGTTCAACTTCCCTTCAAAAAGCTCATCATCTGTCCATTACCAACAACCCTCAAACCATCTAAACCTAAAGATCGCCATCAAAGTCATTCCCTTCTCTACTCCAAATCATTTTCTCTCTAAACCTCCACTTAGCAAGAACTCCTTTATCTATACAAATACCTTGTCGCCTTCTTCTCATGGAAAAGAAACATCCCTGATCATATAGGGTATATAGTGCCTAGGCTTGTAACTGGGTTTGGGGTAGTCGCCTTGGGAGAGATGGAGGTGAAGTTGATGGATTTGTTGACTGAGAGGAAAGGGGAAGATGGTTAGAGAGTGATCAGTAGGAATATAGTAGTTAAGATTGAAAAGGATTTGGTAAGGGTCATTACTTGTAAGCTAATGAACAGGTGCTAAGTAGTCAAACAGAAATTATTCCTATCTTAACTGGTTAAATCAACCTGGACACATCGTCACATGGTTCACTAATTGCCCTCCATCACCAACCCCATCATCACTGCTTAGTTTCCAACCACCTTCAAAAGCTAAAGAGCTTTTATAAGAACCATCATGCTGTAATTATCAGGGTAGGATTTTTCAAGATTAAAAGAGTTAGACTAGGATCCGTTTATGTACTATGGTGATGAATCTGTTATTGTGAGGCAAGGTGGGTAGAAGAATTAGGGGAATGGGTGGTGGAGGACTGCAATCAATTCTGGACATAATGTATAGGGAAGAGAGGTTTCTTAGCAGTCTGATGTTGATGACGATATGGGAGGATAAGAATAGGGCTAAAACTAATTCTTTATAAACTGACAGTATTCATATATATGAATAGATATCAATTTAACAGGTGTTAATTGCACATCTTGAAAGTCATATTAGCGCACTTTCGGATTGCTCTAAAAATTGGTTTACTTTTATATTTTACACAACTTTATTCACTAGGGCTTGATATTGAATAGGTGATAGATTAATTATTAATATCAAAAACAATGCTCATGTGGATTTTTGCCATAGCGGTGTCATCTGCTGTGTTGCAAGGCAGCAATACATGTAATGAGGAGCTAGCCTATCACTGCTAATCGGATGTAAGTAAGGGTATTGCAGAGTGTGAGGCTGCTGAATAAGCTAAGGGGAAGGACCCTGATGCCGACCTATAATGTGTGAAATATCTGGTGGATGTTGGTCGCGATTGCTGGCCATGCATTTGTAAAATCGCCTAGATGAAGCACTGGCACGTCAAAGGATGCAGCCATTCATGACATACGCATCACATTCATTCACTTATATTTGGATATAATGTTATCACTTGAATTAGAGATTCCACTGGGCTAGAAGGAAGACAGAGCGAATTAGAATGAGTTCAAGGATCAGGTCTATGACATTCTTCTGGGGGTTGTCTTCGAGGTGGTGGGATGCATAATCTATGGATACTGTGTTTGCAATTCACAGTATTATAGATCCTCTATTGATCGGTCTAATGCAGGCTCGTTCTTTGTATCCTATGGGCTGTTTTTGAGCTATGTGCTATGCTCGGATGTGGCTGAAGGACATTTCAACTTTGCTGTGTCTATTGGGATGTTCATCAAGAAAAATAGCAGATTTACTTTGATTAAGCTTGGAGCGTATTTTTTCCCACAGATTTTAGGTTTCTTTCTAGGTGGGATGCTGGCCTGGGGTCTACAAGACAGGATCATAACCCCAAATAACATCGCCTCAAGCTTCCTAGTGCAGAACTTTTTTGCAGAGATGGTAGGCACCTTCTTCTTCGTTTTCTTTGTGATCCTACTGTGCAGTGATATTTCACCAACCAAGAGCAAAATGGGCATCATGTTTTTAATTTCCCTATTGCTGTTTATCTTCAGGACATGGGCTTTTAGAACGCAGGCTTTGAACCCTAGTCTAGTCATTGGACTGGGGTTAGCAGCAGGAGTACGAACTGCAGCCGCGTGGACATATTGGAGCAATAGCTGGGTGATAATCGTAGGGCCACTAATCGGTGGCATCCTAGCTCCCATATTTTTTGACTACATTTTCCGGCCACTCCACCGAATGTTCCAAGAAGACAAGCTACAACGCTAGCAATAGCAACAACTCCTACAACAACAAAGGGCCAATTGATTGATCGTTTCTGAATAAACTCCAACCCCAAACCCAAATTAAAGATATATTTATTTAGATATTAATGTAATCGATAGAAAGTATTAGGCGTAAAGTGTAAGACCAGTTGAAGAAACGGTAGATGATGGCCGCAGAAATCACAAAAGAGTTTAAATATGAGTTGGAAGGGAGGAAAGAGGTCATGTTTGAAAGAATTGACATGATGAAGGAGTAGGCTAAAATTACCTTGAAGCTGAAGGCACATGTAAAGTGTCAGCTCCATAACCGTGCTTTTAATCAAGTTGTAACTGGCCGCTGCGAGGACTTGACAAGGGAAGAATAAAGTCAAATAAAGGATATAATTTAAGGGAGGGCAGTTGACTTGTTTGGTTCTACAATATAAAATATGCGAGAAGAGATGGACAATCGAACCCGTAATACAAACCTCACCCAGCTAGGAAGAGAACACTATTAGGTCTTTGGCTTGTTAGACAGTTTGTCTTTGTTTCAACAAGGAATCGTGTCCCACGATTAATTCAACACAATAAATCGAGCACTCATAAAATATCATGTAACAATGGCTGGCTCTTATTCTATATACAAGGGAAGTAACTACCAGTTTTCGGCAAGGATGTTTCATAAGCTGTGTGACAGTAGAAGCAAATTACTCGTGGTGGGTAGGAGTCATCTTAATAAATTGTTTGTGTGCTATACCTAGCAGGGGTTTTATGATGATTTGCAGCAAAGGGAACGAACCATAGAGTTCATTATCTGTGTCAATGGAAAGGAAGGAACTGCCCATTCTGCCAAAAATGAATTCAAGTTGCCTTACGATTTCTAAAAAGGTCCTTGCTTTGGGTAGGACCTTATGATAGGGGATCGAGCAGACCTTCCTAATAGTTGCAGCTCCAGGCTGAATCATAACTATAAATGCAATTCTCCTCCTGACTCCTAACTCTCCAACACAAAATTAGGCGGGGCAGTTACCTTCAGTCTAATAGAATACGTGGTGATACAAATGAAATGAGCAATAATATTTATATAAAGTAATGGGATGCACTTGTTCTGAATATAGCTAGCTGATGCTTCCTGAGCCTTACAGCAGACTCATTATGGTTGGTGAAGCAGTAGTTTATACGCAGGATCAGATACTGAGAACGAAAAGTCTTGCTGGTTTGCCCTCCTTTGCATCTGCAACTTTTGTAAACACTCGTGAGATATACATTTCAGGAGGCATCATGGCTCTTGACCAAACATAGGGGTTACACTTCTAAGGCAAAATCAGTAGTCAACTTATTAGACTCAACTTCGACCTACTAATTAGCTAGAGAAACTCAATTGAACATTTAGCAGAAATGGAGATCGCCAGGTATGCACATGTCTCCACCTCTCTTCATAACAAACTTTATTTGATAGGCGGTAGGACCTATGACGAACAGATCCTAAGGGAATGTGAAGTTTACGATTTACAAACAAACAAATGGCAAACCATGGCCCTTTGAATATAGGAAGAGCAAGTGCCAGCTCAGTGATCTTTAGGCAGAAGATCTACGTGTTCGGTGGGTACAATGGCCACCAAAGAAGATCTAGGAAAATCGAAAGATACCATAAATAAACTGGGGAATGGTCAATAGTGCCTTTTAAGTTGCCAATTGGCCTATAAGCTATGCTGGTTATGCCATCAACTTATGGAAAGTTTATAATCTTTGGTGGTAATTCAAACTCTGGGCCTTCATCAGCAGTTATTAGAATCGATCTAACCAATGAAATGGTATAAGCAATGCCCAACCTTATAAAGTCTAGAGTACTGGCGAAAGTGTTTGCAAAAGGAAGTGAAGCCTATATATTTGGAGGATGCTAAGACCACTCTGTATAAATTCACAGTCTGGCATAGCCAAAACCACCGATCATCAGACATGACATGAATCTTAGTAGTTTTTCTACTCCTATACAGCTAAGAGCCTATAGCCTAGTACTATATCCTCTTATAGTCATGGAGCCTGAGGATTTATACTAATCACATGAGGAAATAGAGTTTTAACCGATCAGAGGAGAGCCAGGGTGTGTACTGTTCGGAAGTGATGCCGAGCCATTTGTCGCCTCATTCAATTTCAAAACAGGTCGGGCGCATCGTAGACCAGTGAGCATCAGATTTGGGCTAAAAGCATATCAGTCGAGTATAGGCATAGGTTAAACGGTTTTAGTTTGTGGTGGTATAAACACGGCTTTAAACAAGGTATCCAAAAAGTCATTTATCTATGACCCGCGGACAGATGTTGTTAAACAAGTAGGGTCAATGTCAACTCCTAGGTATGGACATGGATTGGTCAAATTTGGGAGCTTGATCTACGCGGTCGGTGGGAAATCAGGTGGAGATGATTCTATTTTGGGTTCATGTGAATGCTTGCAGCTTGAAAAATGGTTGTAGGTTGGATACATGCGTAAGAAAAGGAGTAGTCCTGGCTTATTTGAAACGAGCTCAGGTTTTGTCATTTTTGGAGGTTATGTAGGTAATGGTGTAAGAATCAATGATATCGAAGTATTCTCTGTTAAAAATGGGTTTTTCTAAGTGGATATGAAATTCCCTGTCACTTTAGAAGGTCCATGTACAATCTCTTCGAAGCAGATTTACATCTTTGGAGGGAGAACTCAGGATGGTGATTCCTAAAGGATCTTTAAAGCTGACTATCCGATTTATAACGAGACTGGTAAATCATTTTAATGGCATATGGCTCTTTCAGGAAAGTTGTCACGAGGCCGTGCAAATCCGAAGATCTTTTATGCTGGTAAGAGCTAGGGCTACATCTTTGGCGTGCCTAATCGCAGCATCTAAATATTTTCACTAAAATACTGCAACCTAATTAAGAGATAGACACTGGGCATGTAAGGGATCCTATAAAATTTTGAATCAATGCTAGGAACATGTGAGGACCCCTCATTAAAGAGCTACTCAATGGCGAATGTGAACTGCACGAGCAAGACATCAACAAGCTGATTAATATTTATTTCCAATAAGAAATTAAAAATAAATAACATTATTTAGTTATAAAAAATAAATTTATTTTAAAAAGTGGGGTAATTAATTATCATTCAATATGCCTGAATTTGAAAAATGGCTTGGTATGGGGGCCGTAGGTTTTGGCCTGGTCGCAAAATAAAGTGCATACCTAACGCTTTTTGTGGAAAGTTTTCCTGTCCTTGTTTAGTCGCTGCACATAACGTTAGTTTATGTTTGGGGCGTATTGCGAGGTTATAGCTGATATCTCTCCTCTCTTTTTGAGAGAAAGAACGTTTCCTTTTTGAATTGAACTTATGTTGTGGTTGATAATGTTGAAGTTGTAAGCTGAAACATTGAACATAGTAGTTGATTCGATTTGTGATCTGGTGGATTATTGCTGAGGATTGGGTAAAGTCTTGTGCCGAACAGGTAGAACTGAGGATTGGGATCGTCGGACTAGAACATGCTTGGGTTTAGGCTGGCCAGTGATGATATCAAATTCCCGAATTATCATTTTTTAATTAAAGCACAAAATAGAAAGATGTGATTCTGGAGATATCATTATTGCTTTTTTCAGCCAAATGCCTTCTTTCCAGTAATGCCATACAGTTATTTGTTTTGAGGGTTCTGATTCTTAATTACTGTGTGCATCACGGAAGTTAGGCCTGTTGATTTTTTAAAATCTCCTTTAGCTGTTGAGTGCCCGTAAACGTTTAGCTTGAATTACAGGCCAACTGAGTGGATAGGAGGAAATTGGACTGCTCCACCATCTTATTCAATTGTCTGGCGATGGTGGGGAAGGGGCCTTTTTTGCGGGAATCGGCCATAACTAACATCCTTCTTGTGATGATGGCTTTCATTTGATTCACTATCCTCTCTTCTTGACCTAGGAACCTCTGCAAAGGTGGACAAAAATATCTTGTTCTTCTTCTCAACAATTTAATGGAAAAATTAATGTTTTAGGGCTTATTCCGCAGTTATCCGTTCCAATGGATCATAGGCTAACAGCTTGTTCAGTAGGTCAAGAGCATCTGAAGGCATGTCAGGGTACATCCTTTCAATACCGCAGCCCCTCCTAAAAGGGAAATCGAGGGTGGTAGTTATGCCCTGTGCATACCGTTTGAATCGTTAGACTAATTAAATTTTAGGAGTACCCAAGACTGAATTAATTTTGGCTACTTGGTCAGCCTCCGACTTGCCTGGAAAGAGAGGCTTTTTAGAAATAACCTCATATAGGACACAACCGTATCCCCATATGTCCATTTTGGAGTCATAATAACCATCCGTCATCAGACACTCAGGTGCTCTATACCATCGGGTAGATATGTACTCTGTATAAGGTTGTGCCTTGTACATGCCCTTGCAGGAGCCAAAGTCTGCCAATTTGATCTGGTCATTCATCAAAAGTATATTTTAAGGCTTGATGTCCCGATGGAATATTCCTTTTCGATGTATGAAATCAATGGCCTTGAGAAGCTGATACATGTACTCTTTGATCTTCATCTGTGAAAGTTTACGACTTTTGAAACATTCGTAGAGATTTTGTTCCATCAACTCAAACACGAGGGCGAGTTTTCCAGTCGGCTCATCGTAGAGGACTTCAATGAGTTTGATAATGTTTTCGTGAGGAGAAAGCTGCCTCAAGGCCTGTATTTCCTTAAGCCTACGTACCTTATCGATAGACTAGAACTTCTTTTTCATGCATTTGATGGCTACATACCTGCCATTTGAAGAGCGAGCTTTGAACACTTCCGAAAAAGCCCCGTCCCCCTTCTTACTATCCAATTTGTACTGATCCATATTATATTAATCAAGGTTCCCTTCCGTTATACATTGACTTTCTGAACAAAATAATCAATGGCACAGAATACAGGACTATCGTTTGCATGAGATTGTTTTCAGCTGACAATTATCATATATAACTTCTTATGATTTATTCTTTTACATAGGTGCATAAAATAAAAGAAAATGGATGTATGTGGATGAAGACAGTTTATTTTTAATTTATTATCAGATAGATAGATAGACGAGAGATGAGATCATGTATAATCATAGTGTGTATTTAAATGTTAGTACTAATCCATTCAAATGGATAGGAACAAGTAACACATTTATCAAATCATAAACATACCAAACAACAGTAATCATCAAAATATTCCAAACCATAATCTTTTTATAATTTCATGAAGAAATAGGTTTGTTCCGAAGAGTCCTTATTTAACCTAATGAAAACGATTTTTTATTTCATAATAGTATCTCAAATTAGTTCTGATATGGATTTGGAGAGTTTCTGAAATCCAAGACATATTAATTATAATTAATTATTGTAATAGCTTAGGGGTCAATGAAAGGTAAATTATATGATGTGAAGGGATAGCGAGGACAGGTGCGAAACTGAATTGCCACTTAGACTGGTTGATGTATGTGGGTGCACTTTGGGTAAATTAAATAAAGGAAATTTACTAACACAATAACGAAAAAGAACCATTTTGTAGGCTTTAAAAACAATAAATGGGTAATGAAAAGGCTGGGTACAAAATAAATTAATAACCAATATAAGTAACCTCATAAGTTTGAAAAAGAAAGGAAAATAATAAGTTCAAATACTCAAGTAAGCAAAAACATACATTAATTCTCAGTCAAACAATAATTCAAGGAAGCAGTAAATCTAAATAAAATGAAATTCTTTTTAAATTTAATAAAAGACGTTCGCTACCTAACGCATACAAACTGGCCATCACTATAATCACTAGATCTTAATCAAAACGAAATAGGTCCAGACGGGGTTTACTACTTACAATACATTTATAATCTCTTAGTCTTAATTCCATTAATATTAATATTAATTCCATTATATTAATAGAGGGATATAATATTCATCAAGTTTGATTAAGACAAAGATGGAAGATGTGTGGCTAAACTAAATTATCTCCAACTAGGTAATTAGCTTATAAGGGAACATAAAATAAACAGCAAGGATAAAATCTTTTAAGGCTGGAATGAGGAGAGAAACTAATAGAAAATGATTTACCTTTCTCTTTCGCTATTTTAAATGATATTTACTGATGATCTGTATATTTCTATGGAAATTTATTGTGTTTAATATCTATTAGGCAAGCAATAAACATAGCATAACCATTATAAAGCAATTCATGGGAAATTAACTTTGAAGGCTTTTCTTATTATTAATAATTTATGGAAAATTTAGAAAAGCTAGAAAACAGTCAGGCTTACCTTGACGCTATGAAGGCCTTGCAGAACACTTTAAGGGAGATCAAGGTTAAGTATAAATCCCTAATGTAAAAGTATCAACTGCTCGAGTAAGAAAACCAACTGCTCAAGAAAGAAAAGGATGAGTTCACCCGAGAGACAGACCACAATAAGATACCTGGATTTTGGGGTGCAGAAAGCTTTGATCAGTTGCAATCCTCCTCTAATAACTGTCAGCTACAGCTACGTGTAAAGGAATTAGAAGAAGAACTAACTTTCTTAAAACGATCAGGCTCATTCGACAAAAAGAAAAGTCAATTTAAGGGAGATGGTAGTCTGGTTACACGGCATAATGAGGGCAGTGATGAAAAATCAAGGGTGACAAGCTCATGCCTTTCGCAGATGAGATTTGTTTCCGATCCCAAGAATAATCAGCAGTCAACTAACAACTGTTCAAATTCTTTCTATATTGATTAGGATGGTCATAAAAGCTAACTTATGCATGATAACACAGAGTTTGAAAAAGGCGGGTAAAACATCGAAATTCCTATTACCATTTCAACTGATTAGCAAGATGCCCAGAGGAAGGCAACTAGCCTGTCTAAAGTTAGTTAGCATGGCAAATAGAATTTTACTCCTAATAGACAGTATATATAGAAAGAAGTAAAATTAAAACCAATAAACAAAACAATTAGTACTCCACTCGATGAAATAAAGGAGTTGGATACTACTCCTCCTCTTTCAAGAACTCAACAAATTAGATGCGCAGCAAGCATGAATAGAAATAGGTCATTAAGTAAATCATCTACTCTGAAACGGACTAGAATAGTTGGCCGAACAGGAAGACCTCACAACGAAGAAATAAGAGATAGGGTCAATATGCCTGAATTGAGAGTAGGAGAATTACAAGTAGTCGAACGTGCCTTCTGTTCTTAATTGGAAAAATCAGCATAAAGGAGTAGAATGAGAAATTCACAGTGTTATGGATTATCCCACTATTTTTACAAACCACATAGACAATTATAAATCCACCATCTACCATGTAAAAGCTACCCAACCATCCAATAATTATACGCTTTGTATCGAATACGATACTACGGCAACCCACCCTTATCCAAGTACCAAAAGAAAATGTTAATATGGTATCTCATCAAAGAGCTATGAATTAACATGATCATGACAATAAATTCAGAGAGGCTTACCTTTAAAGCGGAGTAGTTGTTGATGGCCAGCAGAGAGTGTGGAATAGTTTGTAGTATGGGTTTCTAATTTTGAAATTGTCTTGTTTACCATGCTGTTTATTCCCTAAGCCGGTCCCACGTTCACAGTGCTACCTGTATCAACTCCATTCCTTATCAACATCTTCTCTTTTCTTTAAATCTCAGTTCTTATTTTCTCCTCTTCTGGATCTTTCTTTATAATCGTTGTCATAATCTTTTCACCATCATTTTTAATCATTGCGGAAGAAGCATATTCTGCATGTAAGCATGATTGGCCAGGTGTTGGTAAGAATAGAGGGTCTTTGATATCGTATTCAAGTTGGGTGGGTGTAGGAGGTACAGGTTTAAAAGTAGTGTGAAGATTGTGGCTTTTTTGGAAGCTTTCGAGGTGAAGGTAATTTGTGCTGAGGTGGAGGTAGGAATAATTGATCTGAAGACCCGACAGGAACGGATACATTCTACCATTCAGAATTATTCCCTGCACTTTTTATCAGCTTCCTCCTTTTTCTAAGAGTACTGACAGGAATTTGTAATTTTGTCATACCAATAATTAATCCAGAGGATGTTTATTAGGTAAAAAGAAAGCTCTTTTGAGTAGAATGTAATATAATGATTTGTATGGGCGGGGTTGGGGTTGGGGTTGGGGTTGGGGTTGGGGTTGGGGTTGGGGTTGGGGTTGGGGTTGGGGTTGGGGTTGGGGTTGGGGTTGGGGTTGGGGTTGGGGTTGGGGTTGGGGTTGGGGTTGGGGTTGGGGTTGGGGTTGGGAACACTTAGCCCGAACTTATCAAGTACATCCAGGGTGAGATGAAAAATCAAAAAAAAATCAATAGTGAGTACACAGTTCGCTTTGTTTAAGGCATCTAGACTTAGTAACAAATCCTTATGGTCTTAGAACTCTGTGAATGTTCGCTTAAAGACATTTGGATCAAACATTAAAAGAACATTCCATTAAAAGAGGTCATTAATATTGTGTGCTAGATATTAAGGGGGCTCTTTGTTATACATGCAAAACAAATCATCCACAGGGATCTTAAACTGGAAAATGTCCTTTTTGGAAAGGATGGGAAGTATAAAATTGCTGATTTTGGCCTTTCTAAAAAAGCTAGAAAACAGGCGACTTTCCTAGGCACGCCTGATTACATGGCACCTGAAATTGGGCTGGAATAATATTCCAACAAGGTGGATCTTTGGGCACTTGGAGTGATATTGTTTATGCTTCTTTTTGGGAAAAAACCATTTACTCGCGGTGATAAAAAAAAAAAATGTACACCTAAATTCAATCTTAAAAAAAACTACAGTTGTTTTGAAAATCACCCTTAGATAAACAACAAGGACCTGATCTAATTTTTTCAATAGGTTTTCAACTATGATCAAGATGACAGGATTACCTTCATTAATTTAATTTCTATGCCCCTTTTTTAAGGTAAATTCAAGTAACATGAAATTGATGAACTCGGCAAGATTTATCATCCTGCGATGACACCTAAGATGCTGCAATCTAATAATTACGAATTGGCTATCTACATCAGTCTGATGAAAAACCTTGGGGAAGAACTCGCAACCAAAATCGATAAGCATCTACTAAAAAGGGTAGAGTTTGAAATGTCAAAATACCTCTTCTTGCAGAGCTATAATAATAAGGACAATGAGATAATAGAATACTCTGTTAGAAAGTATTAAGAATGTTGTCTTTAATTGGATGATGAAAAATAAAAATTTCCTGATCTGACATTTCTCAAAAGTGAAGGTATAGAAGATACTTAGAGAGTATTACCGGGGACCTTTAATGATCTTAGAGTTGGATTGAGAAGCACTACCAAAAAAATATTTGAAAAGTTACAAGAATTACTTAATGCGTCAGATGAATCTGATAAACTGGAAATTTAGAGACTTATGACAAAGGTGTTTTTCATCCATGCATTCGGTAAAATTTTCAATATCGAAAAACGAGAAGAAAATCTGAAGGATATAAAGACTAAACCAATAAACAAGATTGCTATTGAGAACTGGCTAAGAAATGCCAAATCATAGTAGCTAAATAAGTTTGTACAACGAATCCACACTTAAAATTTCTCAAGCCAAACATGATCTGCCTATGAATATGCTTGTTTTATTTTATTATGCAATCGGGAGGGATAATTAACATATAACCTTGGCATTTTTTTCATAACTACAATCGAAATTTGGTGGGGCTGCAGTTCAGTAGCTCAAGGCCTCCTTTTGCTGTGCCGTCGGGTTCAAATTATTTGGCTGTCATAGAATTTAGTATCCTGAAATGACTCACAACTGCCACTTTTCCTTTTAAATGCCCATACTTTTACAATAAAGCCTTTCTAAGTTCCAGAGCTCTCTATGTTATACCTTTCATATTCTCTGAGCTTTTCGGATACCTCTTGCTCATCAATTCATACAACAAAACTAACCCCTTAGCTTTGTTTTACAGCAAAGGCTTCACCTCCTTGAGATTCTTACTGATCAAACTGGTACATTTTTACATAGAGAAACAGGCCACACGTCATCTTCAAATTTTTCCAAAAAGGAATGATCTATGCCACGCTCTGACAAAAACTGTTTGGTTATCTACTTTGTAGATACGTCACAGGTACTCATCAATATCTAAGTTAGCAGAGGTTATACAACGATCTTTGGCCTTGAAGGATGATCTTTAAATAATTGCCAAGCTGTCTCAGTTGCCCTTCTCATAGCAGAACAAACAACCAGTTCAACCTATTACTAATGCACGCTATCCCGTCTATTGAGGCATTGCTGCATGCCTAACTATGATAGCGGCGCATCAACTAGTGCAGGATCGAACTTAACTTTTATATCCTACTGTCCTATTCTGGGGTTCACAATGCCAGTGGCTTTTTCCATTTGGAAATTGAACTCGGATTGGGCGTGTCTGATGAGCAGCAAATCCATTATATGTATTTTATTTTCAGTTCCGAATGTCAGCTTTAAATTTCTATATGAAATTTAGTAAGGTGCGGCCACCGATTTGAGTTAGACTATGCTGACTTTTAGTAGCCACCTTTTTGGGACGTGAAATCTTGGGCAGAATGGTGATTGATTTGAAACTCTTGATTCTCAGGTCGGTGACTGATTAATGATGAAATTTAACGCTATCCACTACAAAATTCTTCTCCCTCTTCTCAATAATACTCCTCTTCTTCATTTTCTTGTAGTTCAAAAATGACATCCTCTATTTAAAATATTCTTTATATTATGATAGGGCATCACTTCTGCAAAGAATGCAGATTACTCACTGATATGAAGGAGGAATATAATTCCCTCTATAGGGCTTATGAGGAATTGCTTGCAGATAGGAGTGCTGCTTCTGACAAGATTAGTTGTATGTCGCTTATTAACAGCTTAAGGACAAGTTGGAGAGTAGGGATCAAGCTTTGGTCAAAATGAAAGCGTAATACAAAAATTCTATCAGATTAATCAGGGATCATCAGAAAAGAGACAAAGCTCGAGCTGCCTAAAGAATAACCTCTTTAGAGCATGATGCAATGCAGATTATAGCATTTTTAAGGCCAGGAGCAAGAACTTTAATATGGACGAGCATTTATAAAAGGTGAGATTAGAGAACTAAAAATTAAGATGGAGCTTAAGAATCGCTGCCAATCCTGTAATTATATAGGAATATTGATTGAAAAGAATGAATTTTATAGATGAATTATGGGGTCATTCTACGATGAGATTGGCTTTTTTATAACCCCCTTTTTTCTTGGCATCGTACTGCTCATAGATAAATACTTTTTTCTCACTTGGTTCTAGAACAAATTGATACTCTTTTTCAATATCAGGATATTAGTCTCTTAAAAATAGCATGTTATCTATCCCTTAAAACTTGAGCATTAGTTTTTTCTTCTTTTTTTTCATGTTCTCCAACATGATATAGCCCTTCGATTCAATCCTTTAGCTCTGGAATTTGATTCCTTCTATATTTTTGCAATCACTTGAAGAAATTGGCCTCTTAAGCATCACCCTTTCAATCGCGTCAAAGCCTTTCCATTCAGATTCAACCTCCAGGCTAAAATTTTAATCTCCCTCTACGATTAAGGTAAACTTTCCGAAATAATCTCTATGTTTCCAGATAGTTCTAACTCTGAGTAGATATTCTCCAGGATGGAATGTATATGTGCCTTGTTCAAAGAAAGCTGGTTATAAAATTTACATATGCTTTTGTCACCTTCCAGTAATCTATCTTGATCCAGTAGCCATCTTTAATTGTCCAGGTCAATAACGTCAACAGCCATCGAAGAGTATTGATAGCCTGATCCTCGGACATACCCATCGTAAGGTTGGAGCGCACGTACAGATAGATTTGAAGATTTTAGGCCAATACCAAGCTTGTAAAATTGTGAAGTTTTGCTTGGCGAGCTTTATATCCATTTTCTTATAGAATTTTCCTAAGGGTGAGTAATGAACACGAATTCAAAGACTTCCTTCATTTCCTCTTTAGTGAAGTAATGGATTTACTAGCTGGCCTATTCTCCAAATCTCTAAAGGACAACCTTTCTAAAATCAGGGTCGTTTCTGCTCCTCACAGTAATCTTCTGAGGATAGACAGTCTCCAATCTGAAAATTTAATCTTGCAATCCGCCCACATCAATGGTATGCACCTCTAAAACAAAAAGCATCTGATGTGAGAATACTCCTAGGGGAGGATCATTCTTGGCTGTTACAAAGACCAATTTTTTGTCTTTCACAGCTTTGGATATTCCCTCAACAGAGTGTTATTATAACTTGAAATTTTCTCCTCTGGAACCAATTAATTCTTCTAGGACATAATTGGGAAGGTGCTGATCTTAAGAACCATAACCAAGGTTGATTTTGGTCCAGGCTTTTTCAAGGATCACTGGCCATAAATTATCATTTTGTGGTTGTATGAACATAGGGTTGTCGTTGGTGGAAAGAGGGATTACATCATCAACCACTATATCGGAAGGGATACCATTAACGAATAGCCTCACGACATGAAAACCATAATTATTCTGCTTTGTCAGAAACATTGGTTTCAGTAAATCTGGGCGGGTGGCCAATGCCCTTAAAAGGACTGTTAGATATCGAGTGTTAGCGTAGATTGTTCTGGAAATATTCTGCTCAGATTTACGATTGAGAGTGACCTCTTGATGCTGAATGGGGTTTTCAATAACTTTTGATTTTGGATATAACTCACTTAACCTTCCAACTTTGTTCTTTGCCAGCCATGGATTGCAAGGAGAGCGCCTGTCAATAAAGCGCCTTTTCTTACTTCTCATGGATTAAAGAAATTCCTTGTACGGCTTGGCATCATCCTGATTAAAAAACATGTCACTATAGTGGGGAAGATCCCCATTATAAGATTCCCCATACACATCGGGAGTAAACTTTTAGTTCAGAAGATCCGGCAAAGGATACTCCAAGACCTGTATCTCATCAGTTTTGAGGCCAGGATCTTCCCCACAGCAAATACCATTTCCCATAATTCAAATGTTTTTATTTATATTTAGATAATCCACCTAATCAATCTTAACGGCAGCCTTTGAATATAATAGAGGCATTTATGGATTTAAGGAACAATGCCCGGCTTGTCCCAGTGCTGAAAACTCGTGCAAAAATGCCCTTGAGGGAAAGGGTAGGAAATATAATATAACAGTCACAGTTGAGGGTTGACACATATCGTCTAAATACCACTAGGCCTAACCGAACAGAAGGCCATACTTATGGCTATTCTATAGGAGGAATACCCTCTAAATACCACATGAAATAAAAACACACAACCTTACGCTCCGTCTTATGCGATAAATTTTGATTCTTCATTATATTTATTCTATTTGAATATGGCTATGAAGGTGCATAGAGATAAAGAGAACAATTAACCAAACTGGAAACATCTAGAACTCAAACTTAGGCACATGAAGACTAAAAGAATAGGTGCTGTGGAAGATAGGAAGAGGGATCTACACCATTTGCTTATACTTAAAACCGGGTTTAAATAGCCATTTGAATAAGAATATTCTGAACTTTGGTTAGACAGATGTCTCTCTTATTATCTAAAATAATCCCAACCACCATCATTATAGTAACAACAACTTTAAAATGACCTAGCTAGTCTCAAAAAGATGATGTAAACATGTTATTCCACTCAGCAGAAGGAGATTTTACGATTAAATGGTGTCAACCAATCATTAAAAAACAATTATGTGAAATTGGTTGGTGGGATGACTGCTTTTAAGCAGGAATTAGAGATATTCAAAGAAGAAGTGTTATAAAATTTATCAATTGAATTTGTCAAGTATGAGGAGTTTATTAGAGATTGTCGAAGAAGTATGTTCTCTGAGCTAGAGTATTTTGGCATAAGATAGAAAGACATAAAAAGACACAACTAGGCAGTAGAATCCTAAAACCAATCATTTTATTAAACATATCTCAAACAATTAAGGGATAATGCTCGATACTAAAAGTAAATGCAGCATAGGGTGTCCTAAGATATTACATTACATCGTTCGAAATAATAAAAATTAAAACATCTTTGTTAAGACCAAGCGACCAGAATATGTAGCCTTTAATAGTAACTGCAGATGGAAAGATATTGTCGATAAACAAGGGACAAGTAACACCTTCAAGTGCTAAAATAATTATCAATGCTTAAAAGGCAGATGAAAATATGAACATTGAACATTATTGTATATAACGATTGTATATTAACCTTATTCGATGTGTAACTTAGATCGGATACTTTATTGACGCCTGATATAAATTAGTATCTGTCTGTTCATTCAAAACAAAAATCTTCTAACATTAATCGAATAATTTTATTTATTTTCTTCACATGAATAAGAAAGTCATCTATTTCAAAGGGCCGAGGTCCATGTAAGAACGCTTACAATTCAAGTTTGGTGAAGACACCGTCATTAGACATTTTAAGACAGCTTAAGGATTTTTGGAACAAAGGAAGGAAATTTCTGAGATTAAGGAAAAGGTTTATGTCATTACGAAGCCTTAATTTGAAGAAGAAATTAAGGAGCCTGTAAAATCCATGCCTAACTGCCGTCTTCTAATCGACAGAGTTGACGATTCCCAGATAATCGAGTATCGTCACTATGGAATTGGGAATCCCGAAACGATGGGTTAATTGGCTTAAAAAACCACTGTTTTAAGCACCGTTAGATAATTACCATAGGACATTTTTAACTACGGACATATCCTAACTCAAATTTTTTTAACTCCCAGTAATAATCATTAGGCACCTAGGTTAGAAAAAAGACCCAACATCATTTGTTTCCTTTATCAATAACTTGAAGTTAGGACTTATATTATAGGAGACAGGCTTTAAGCAAGCTAATTAGCTCAATAAGTCGGAGGAATAATCCTTAACAAACCAAAGGATTTATAGGGCAATTAGTTTATAACTATGCCGGTCCCTATGAATATCTATTGCAAGAAAGATGATGAAGATGAAGTCGTTAATATTCTGACAGGCTATAGAGGCCATAAAAAGGTAATCGTTTCAAAATAGCTTGGCAAAAATATAGAGGAGTCCAAGCATATCCAGTCGAAAACTTTCAAGGACCTTGGTATCGTGTAATAAACTAAGGTAAGGAAATTAGCCTATCTTTATGAGCCAGGACATCAGGATCGATAGAAATAGTTAAAGAACATGTACCCAAAACATCCATACTAAAGACATTAAAAATTGATTTAATTAAAAGATATCCCCTAACTTCAGAATAAAAAAGCTAATGTAATCGTAGCAGCCTATTAAACTCGCAAACCTTAAGTGTAAGCAATCACTGCGAATATGCCTAACAGGCCTACCTACAAATATTTTATTGACATAAAACGAAAATTAATCTTTGTATCGGATAAAAAACCTGACCCTAATGAAGATGATATCATTCGGAAATATAAAGACTGGCCATATGAAAGGCTGCAGTATGAAACAGACCTTAAATCGGTGCCTTAGTTTGATGATCCTAACTGCAAGTTAGTGGTTTATGCTTATGAACGAAAAAAGCCATAAGTATAACCTTTTTCAAAAAGCGCAGCTAAACCTTAGCTCAAATATATTCCTTAAGAACCTAAAAGAAGGTTTATTTTCATTTCTGACAAACAAAACGACCCTCACTAGAACAGATTCAGATAACAGTACAAAAATTACCCATATCTAAGATTAAACAAAATTGAGTAGCTGCAAGAAGTTCCTGATCTCAATGATAAATAAATAGAAGTAATAATCGCAACTTATGAGACAGGAAAGGATAATGTTTAGCATCAACTTAAAGACAAACCAAATGAGCCTAGAAAACATTACATTCCTGCAGAAAATCGTCAGAGATAAACGCCTCTTAAAAAAAGAAAGATTATAACCAGCGTGTCAAAATAGCCTGATCTTTAAAAAAAAAGAAAAGTAGATGCAGAATTTAATAAAGTTTAAATTAAGAGACAAAAATTACTAGTCTTTGTGTCAGATAAGAAAGACGATCCTAATTAGTAAGATATTAAAAAGGGGAACAAACATGATTTCTATTAAAGAATAGAGCGTCCTTAATAACTAAAAAAAATAAAAAGAATTAAAAAATCATAAATCGATGTTTTAGTTGTAGGCTATGCATCCAAAGAACCTAGATTAAAATAAATCAAGGATAATGATTTGGTGCTGAATGATAGATAACTCAATCTGAAGATAATCCCTGATCCTCGTGAAAAATTGGTGGTATTAATAAGTGAAAAAGATCCAGACCCTAACTAAAAATAAGTATCAAATCCGATGAAATATCCTTATAAGAAGGTAAAGGATCTTTAACAATTCTCTAAATTGCCAGAAATAGATAACAAAAATTGTGATGTATACGTTTATACATATGATAAACATAAAGAGCCATTGTAAAAAATGCTGAAAGATAAACCCTGTGAAAGTCAGATAAAATACTTTGGGGAACCAATGGTCAAACAATTAGTCCTTGTTTCAAAGCATAAATAAGAGAAACACGAGGATTAGCTTAAAAAAGAATTTGATAAATATCCTTATTCCAGAGTAAAGCAACCGTAAGAACTAAGGAATATCAATCCCATCAAAGAAAATAAATGTGATCTTGTGATTGCTGGATATTAGTCATAAAAGAAAGAAATCCAAAGAACATTGGGGTAGTTGCTGGTCAAGCCAGTAGCTGAGCGATACTACCCAGATCCAATAATTCCAAAGCATCTTGTGTTCATCTCCCCTTATGCTCAAGATAAGAATGAAGAAGGTGTAAAACAAAAATATAAAGAATATCCTAACTACAAGAGAGTTAAAACTCCCACTGATGTCATATCGTTGCCTTAACTCAAAGTCCAACCGATTGACGCAGTGGTAGTCGGTTATGAGTCCAAAGAAAAGTAGATTTTGCCAATGGTAGAAAATATTAATCCTGAAATAAAGACACAGCTGATTCCTGACCCGATTCATGAAAAATTACTAGTCTTTGTTTCAGATAAGAAAGATGATCCAAACTAAAGCGCTGCTAAGGAAAAGCATCCCTATGACCGATATGAAAAGGTGAATCTTCCAGTAGATATAAAAAAGATCAAGAAAATTGATGACCCTCTTACAGATGTTCAAGTGGTAGGTTACGTCTCTAAATAACCTGAAATCAAATCTCTTGATTGTCTTAATTAAAAGAGTAAGGAACCGCATTAACCTGAGAGAAAAGTGCAAATTGAACTTTTGCCAGATCCCAGAAAAAAATTAATCGTCTTAGTTAGTAATAAATCTCCTGATTCAAATGAAAAGGAAATACCTAATCCTTTAAAATATCCTTTTACAAGTGTGAAAACACCATAGGAACTATAAAAATTACCTTAAATCAATGATAAAAATTATGATGTTTACGTTTATGCCTACTAAAAAAATAAGCCTGAAATTGAAAATCGACTAAAAAACAAACCTTGTGAAAGTCAGATAAAATACTTTGGGGAACCAATGGTCAAACAATTAGTCCTTGTTTCAAAGCATAAATAAGAGAAACACGAGGATTAGCTTAAAAAAGAATTTGATAAATATCCTTATTCCAGAGTAAAGCAACCGTAAGAACTAAGGAATATCAATCCCATCAAAGAAAATAAATGTGATCTTGTGATTGCTGGATATTAGTCATAAAAGAAAGAAATCCAAAGAACATTGGGGCAGTTGCTGGTCAAGCCAGTAGCTGAGCGATACTACCCAGATCCAATAATTCCAAAGCATCTTGTGTTCATCTCCCCTTATGCTCAAGATAAGAATGAAGAAGGTGTAAAACAAAAATATAAAGAATATCCTAACTACAAGAGAGTTAAAACTCCCACTGATGTCATATCGTTGCCTTAACTCAAAGTCCAACCGATTGACGCAGTGGTAGTCGGTTATGAGTCCAAAGAAAAGTAGATTTTGCCAATGGTAAAAAATATTAATCCTGAAATAAAGACACAGCTGATTCCTGACCCGATTCATGAAAAATTACTAGTCTTTGTTTCAGATAAGAAAGATGATCCAAACTAAAGCGCTGCTAAGGAAAAGCATCCCTATGACCGATATGAAAAGGTGAATCTTCCAGTAGATATAAAAAAGATCAAGAAAATTGATGACCCTCTTACAGATGTTCAAGTGGTAGGTTACGTCTCTAAATAACCTGAAATCAAATCTCTTGATTGTCTTAATTAAAAGAGTAAGGAACCGCATTAACCTGAGAGAAAAGTGCAAATTGAACTTTTGCCAGATCCCAGAAAAAAATTAATCGTCTTAGTTAGTAATAAATCTCCTGATTCAAATGAAAAGGAAATACCTAATCCTTTAAAATATCCTTTTACAAGTGTGAAAACACCATAGGAACTATAAAAATTACCTTAAATCAATGATAAAAATTATGATGTTTACGTTTATGCCTACTAAAAAAATAAGCCTGAAATTGAAAATCGACTAAAAAACAAACCTTGTGAAAGTCAGATAAAATACTTTGGGGAACCAATGGTCAAACAATTAGTCCTTGTTTCAAAGCATAAATAAGAGAAACACGAGGATTAGCTTAAAAAAGAATTTGATAAATATCCTTATTCCAGAGTAAAGCAACCGTAAGAACTAAGGAATATCAATCCCATCAAAGAAAATAAATGTGATCTTGTGATTGCTGGATATTAGTCATAAAAGAAAGAAATCCAAAGAACATTGGGGCAGTTGCTGGTCAAGCCAGTAGCTGAGCGATACTACCCAGATCCAATAATTCCAAAGCATCTTGTGTTCATCTCCCCTTATGCTCAAGATAAGAATGAAGAAGGTGTAAAACAAAAATATAAAGAATATCCTAACTACAAGAGAGTTAAAACTCCCACTGATGTCATATCGTTGCCTTAACTCAAAGTCCAACCGATTGACGCAGTGGTAGTCGGTTATGAGTCCAAAGAAAAGTAGATTTTGCCAATGGTAAAAAATATTAATCCTGAAATAAAGACACAGCTGATTCCTGACCCGATTCATGAAAAATTACTAGTCTTTGTTTCAGATAAGAAAGATGATCCAAACTAAAGCGCTGCTAAGGAAAAGCATCCCTATGACCGATATGAAAAGGTGAATCTTCCAGTAGATATAAAAAAGATCAAGAAAATTGATGACCCTCTTACAGATGTTCAAGTGGTAGGTTACGTCTCTAAATAACCTGAAATCAAATCTCTTGATTGTCTTAATTAAAAGAGTAAGGAACCGCATTAACCTGAGAGAAAAGTGCAAATTGAACTTTTGCCAGATCCCAGAAAAAAATTAATCGTCTTAGTTAGTAATAAATCTCCTGATTCAAATGAAAAGGAAATACCTAATCCTTTAAAATATCCTTTTACAAGTGTGAAAACACCATAGGAACTATAAAAATTACCTTAAATCAATGATAAAAAATTATGATGTTTACGTTTATGCCTACTAAAAAAATAAGCCTGAAATTGAAAATCGACTAAAAAACAAACCCTGTTAAAGCTCAACAAATTATTTTGGTTAAAGAAAAATCAAACAATTAATTTTGGTGTCAGACCCAAAAGAATAAAACCATTAAGATCAACTTAAAAAGGAATTTATCGATTACCCTTATCACAGAGTCAAATCTCTACTGGATCTTAGATCTATTAATGAGATAAAAGAAGGAGACAGTTAATTAATTATAGCTGGATACTAATCATAAAAAAAGTAAATTTTGAAAGTCTTAGCAGATTGTTAAATCAAAACCCATTGCTGAGCGATTTTATCCTGATCCCATAATTTAGAGACACTTAGTGTTTGTTTCCCATAAAAATCCAGACCCAAATGAAGACCGCGTTAGAATGAATAACAAAGATTATCCGCATTATACAAAAGTCAGTACCCCATCTGATGTAAAAGCTCTCCCCCAATTAAAGCAACAACCAATAGAAATGCTGATTGTGGGCTATTAATCAAAAAAGAAAGAGATCGATCTAATAGCAAAAGATATCAATCCAAATATCAAAACCTAGTTTATCCCTGACCCTCAACCCCCCAAAAAATAAAAATTACTAATATTTGTCTCACGTTATGGGAATGATTACAATGAACCTGCAATTAAGAAAAAATATCCATTTGACAGGTATTAAAGAGTATCTACTCCATCTAATGTAAAACAAATAAAGAATATTGAAGATCCATTCACTGATGTGCGACTTGTAGGCTATGAACCTTAGTAACCTGAAATTAAAAGCCTTGATTGTTTGAATAAAAAGATAAGTAGTACTTAATTTGACATTTAGCGATAAGTCCGAGTATAATTATTGCCTATTCCGAAACAGTTAATATTGGTTAGCGATAAAAATCCTGATCCGAACGAAGACTTAGTCAAAAGAAACTACAGATAATATCCATTCAAGCAAGTGCCATATCATGCTGATATTAAGAAACTGCCATAACTTGGAAAAAATCCTGTTGATGCAAGTGGTAGTTGGCTACCAATCTAAAAAGCCATAGATTGTAGACACAGTCAGAGGAATAAACCCTGATATTAAAACAGATTTCATGATGATCCTCCTCAAAAACCAATATAAATTCAAAACTAACTCAAACGTTAATTCTAAAATCATCATTTTAGACAGGTAGTAAAGCCTTCTAATGTGTTGGATATCCGATCAGTAAAAGACAACAATTGTGATCTTGTTTTAGCCGGATACTAAAGTAATCGCAAACCAATTGAATAAATGCTGAAGAAATGTCCTGTAAAGCCTAGAGCCGTAAAATTGTACCCTGATCCTAGAAAACCTTTTTTAGCAATTATTGCATAAAGAGACAATTAGGATGTTGTAAAGTAAGCTATTAATACCTACCCCTAACATCCATACAAGATAGTCCATTCTCCCAAAGACCTCAAAACTCTTCCCTAACTTAAAGATAAATTGTGTGACCCTATAGTGGTGGCCTACAACACAGAAAAATAAAAAGTTGATGCTGCTTTGAAAGGACTGCCTACTAAAATTGAGGTGAAATAGGTTCCTAAAAGAAGCAAATTGATAATTTTTGTGTCTGAAAAGAAAGAGGATCGTAATTAATAGTTGTTAAGAAAATAATTTAGTGGAGTACCTTTTAAAAGAATAAAAAATACTGAGTAATTAAAGAAGGTTCCTGAGCTAAATGATCAGTATTGTGATTGTTAAGTCTATGCCTACAATCCGAATGAGAAAAACGTGTCAGATATCCTGTCCGCAAAAAAAGGAAACAAAACTCCTCATTTTTTGGATGAATCAAGTTCAGAAATAGCCAAAATAAAGCGTTCAGTCTAGGCAAATTTCACTCAATTCAAAGTTTAATATTACATCAAAAAAGAAAACAGAGTCTAGAGCTCTCGACAAAAAGTTCATTTTATAGGAAGCAGCCTCATGTTACGAGCAGTCAAGCACTAAATTTAGAAGAAGTATGGTAAGAGTGTAGTGACATCCTCATACAACAGATATGAAAAATACAAAAAGTATGAAAATTATACATCTCCTACAATAGCAATTTTTGACTAGAGTGAAAAGAAGAATGGAAGTTATCTTGCCCGCAAATACTTCGACAGCCCACTTCATGTCTTTGTCATCAGTGACACTCCTATCTAAGACAAGCCTGAGCTCTATGACTAGCCTAAAAAAGTGTCAGTCCTAAGTCATCTTAAAGCACCAGTTGCTTAATTAAGTAGAACACTATTTAGGAGGATCTGAAAAAATGATTGTTTAGTAAAAAAATATCCACCAACATGCAAAGCTTAGACTCTTTGTACCATAAGAATATATTGAGAATTATCAGCCCTTTGCTGATAAAAATCCAAAAAGGATTGAGCTATTGCCATATCGTAATCTGGATGATTTTGATGCGAGTCGGAATGATCCCTGTATAGTTGTAAATCGTGCAAAAGACCAACCTAAAATTCATAAGATTAGGCCTGGATCCGATACTCAAATAATCCAACTTTAGACTATCCTTCTTAAAACACTAATCATTCGAACAGAATCCTAAAATAATTATTTTAAGTCCAACCAACTAGGAAGTAGTTGATGTCCTTCCAAAGTTTATAGGCGATTAGAATGAACGTCCTATGTTTAAAATCCACCTTAAAAATATGCTAAGTTTTACGTGATAAAATATGATCCTGATGATGACGCTACAGTGAGAAAATTGTACAATGACATGCAAGTGAGATATCCAAATGTCTATTTTCATGAGGCTTGGCATCCCTCTGAAATCAAATATTCACCTTCCCTCACTATTTGCGAAGAAAGGCACTCTAAGTAGGTTACTGATACAATCCGTCCTCAAAAGCAGACATATTAGATGATTGTATCTGCTGCACCTTCCCAGTTGAAAAACAAGTTTAACCAGAATCCACAACTTTCAGGCGTCACCCACTTAGTAGACCCCGGAGTTGAACATCTTCAAAATTTCCTTAAGGATTAATAATCCCTTGCCAAAATACCCAAGCACAAAGCTAACCATATAAACATTTTGCTAGTGAATCAGGAACCTTAAAATGTTGAGCGATGGAGGGACTTGTCAAAAAATTATCCCAATAGATATAATATAGAGCAAATCCCTAACAAATAAGATTTGATGGCGAAGGATTTACTGTCCCATCCTACAATAATTGTGGCCAATGAATAGGATAAATCACAGTCTTTGCTAGCCATGAAATCAGACAAAAACAGGTTAAACCAGCATCTTTATTTGTTCCTTAAAGCTGATCACCCATCTGATTTCAAGAAACCATTGATATCTAACCTCTGCTTGGAGCAGTCTCACACTAACTCAATTTCCTGCAGAATCATGCTCCAAATTATCTAGCCAAATAACCTTTAAATAAACAGCCTTTAATCTTTCAAGAAAATCGTAGAAAAGTTAAATCACCTGATGTGCTTTGGCAGGACAATGGCTCTAGATAGTCCAGAGAGGCTTTGAATAATCTCTCCTAAGAATATTCTGGCATAATCAAACCTGAAGCTATTGAAAGTGTAGGAAATCTTCGAAGGTTAAAAAATACCTCATTAATAGTCGCCCCTGTATCTGAGCTTAAGAATGTGCTTAATTTCTGTGATACACATCAAAACGTCCCTTATTATTTTTTCTTATACAGTGGAAACCCAGTTGATCATTAAAAGGCTTTTAAAAATTGCCCGCGGATTTCTATGATAGGCCGGGACATGCCTGACACAATTCTGGAAATGGGAAATTATCTAAAAAAAGGATTCGTATCTGATCTGGTGAAAGAACTATAGCGTAAGAAAATGGTCTAACCAAAAGCAGTTTTTGTCAATTTCCCAAATAGCCCATTTGAAAAAGAGGCAGAACAAGTTAATGATAACATCCCCTCATAGTATACTATTGTAAAAGTTCCAGACACCTTCACTGCACAATAAGAAATAGATCGGTGTTAGGCCATTATGATCTGTCATGAAGGAGACAAAGAATCTTGCTATCGAATTTGTCGAGAAAAGTCATATGACCCATCCTTTAGGATGATGATGTTTGCCAAAAACCCTACCATGTAAGAGCCCAAACATTATGATCTTAAGAGACTGGTGGTTGTTTGCAGATAACCAAAAGTCATGCAAGAATAGCTGCAGCACTATATAGGGGGCATCAAGACAAAATCTCATATATAATCAATGGGTGATAAGAAAAAGTCCAAGCCAAAGAAAATCTTTTTTGACCCAATGGATTTCCCAGAATACCCGTTGAGAAGGTATCAGTATTTGCGTAAAGGCGATGGAAGGTTGGTATGGAATATGTAAGAGAATGTCCAGATAGTAAGAGAAAGGGAGCTGTTAGCCCTAAAGCCGATGAATGTCAAAAGGATGAAGATCTATGATCCCACATACCTCTACCATTGAATCCCATATGATAAAAATTATTTATTGTTATTTAATGTTAGCACTTAAAGAGGATTTTAAATGTTAAGTAAATATTTCCAATTCATGATTGCTTTGATCTCCATATGCCTGAAATGCTTCAGAAATATTGTCTTTAACGTTTTGCTGGCAGGTCCGGTTAATCCATTTATCAAATTGATTTTAACTCATTGAAATTTATTTATGACACGGAAACAAGTGTTTTTAATAGGCTCAAGTTCTTTGGAGTAAAGAATGAAGTTTAAATATGGAGAAGATGCTACTCTGACAAGGTTTAATTCGGTTGATGAATTTTTGAAGCGAAAAAGTGAGATCGAGAGGATCAAGTAAAAAGTCTCCATAGTCGTCAAGCCAGAATATGAGACTTAGGTTAAAAGTATGGTCAAGGAATTGACTAATTGCTCACTTATAGTCGATAGAGTCGATGACACGAAGCCTATTAAGTATAGGCAATACGCAATTGGGCATTTAGAGCAAATTGGAGAACTGGCCAAAAAATCAACAGTTCTTAACACAATTGATGATCTGCCAAAAGATATCTTGTCCTCCGACCACATTCTTACTAAGATTTATCTCCCTCCAAACTTAAAGCCTGCAGTTTCCAAACTTTAGTAAAAAGAAAATATTAGGTGTTTTTAATACACTAGTGCAGAAATGATGACTAAGAAGTATTTGATTTTAGTGTCGCCAAGGAATCCTGATCTTAATGAGGAAAGTATAAGAAAGAAGTTCAAGGAATACATAAATTTCAAGAAGGTGAAAAATCCTTCGGATTTAAAGAACCTACCATAATTGAAGACCAAGCCGGTTGATGCAATTGTAGTAGGCTATGAGTCAAAAAAGAAATAACTAGCTCCTTTGGCGAAAAGCATAAATTTAGAGATCAGGACTGAGTTCCTTCCAGACCCTCCCAGGGCAAAGCTATTGATATTCGTGTCTGACAGGCAAGATGATCCCAATGAAGAAGTACTAAAGAAAAAGTATGTTTTTGATCGTTACTAAAAGGTCCGTACTCCGAACGATATTAGAAAGATATCCAAAATCAGTGATCCATAGCTCGATGTGCAGGTAGTTGGTTACGCTGCAAAGGAAATGGAAATCAACTCTCTTGATTGCCTCGGTCTCCAGAATTTTGGAGGGCAATGGACTGATGGGATGATGAATTGGAGTGATGAGTTAGGACCATAAAGAAAAGTTTAGCTATAAGTGTTATCTGACCCTAAAATAGTCCATATTCTAATAAGTAATAAATCTCCTGATCCCAATGAAAAGGACATCCCAAACTCTCAATCACTAATAAGAATAACTTCCCCTGAATAACTTCAATAAAGGCCCTAGCTTTTAGATAAAAACTCTGAAGTTTTTATCTATGCTTATGCTAAGCATAAATCTAAATTATAGCTTTTTTTAAAAAGCAAACCATGCAAAATTGCGACAAAATTCTTTGATTCTCACAAAATAAAGCAATTGGTACTAGTTTCAGGAGAAAGATAAGAAGAGCATGAAGTCCCGCTTAAAAAAGAATTTACTAAATTTGATTTTATACGAATCAAAGCCCCATAAGACCTTAACACCATTAAATAGATTAAGGAAGGAGAAAGCGAGTTAGTTGTTGCAGGGTATGAATCAGATAAAGAACAGATAAAGAAAATTTTATTAGGTTATTAGATCAAACCGGCAGCAGAAAGATTCTATCCCAATCCTATGGTTCCTAAGCATTTGATCTTCATATCTTTGCGTAATCCTGACTTGAATGAGGAAAATATTAGGAAGAAATATAAGGAGTACATTAATTTCAAGAAAGTGAAAAATTCTACGGATTTGAGAAGCCTTCCTGAGCTTAAAATAAAGCCGGTTGATGTTATTGTAGTAGGCTACGAGTCTAAAAAGAAGTAAATTGTGCCATTGTTGCAAAGCATAAATTCAGAGATAAAGACATAGTTCCTGCCTGATCCTCCCAGGTCAAAGCTTTTGATATTCGTGTCTGAAAGACAAGATGATCCCAATGAAGAAGCAATAAAGAAAAATACTCTTTCGATCGTTATGAAAAAGTCCGAACCCCTAACGACATTAGAAAGGTATCTAAAATTAATGATCCACAGTTTGATGTGCAAGTTGTTGGCTACGCTTCAAAGGAAATGGAGATCAATTCATTAGACTGTCTGGACTGCAAAACTCTGGCGGACAGTGGACTGATGGAATGATGAACTGGAATGATGAGTTAGGACCAGAAAGAAAAGTGTAGCTATAAGTGTTACCAGATTTAGTAATTGAGAGGTATATAATTTTAGTTAGCAACAGAATACCAGATCCGAATGAGAACAATATAAAAGATAAATACAAAAATTACACATTCAAGCAAGTACAAAACTGCGCTGATCTACAAAAAATTGCATAATTGAAGAAATTACCTATAGAAGGGATAATTGTTGGTTATAAGTCCCAAAAAACAATTGTTGAGGAAACCCTCAAATCACTAAACCCTTGCATTATTACATAATTTATTGAAGATCCAGTCCCTGACAAATCTGAATAGAAGAAGAAACCAGTGTAGAAACAAAACATGTGGTAAAGGATTAAATATCTAAAAAAGAGGTTTAATCTAAAAAGTAGTCAATAGACCCTGTTCACAAGGAGGTATAATCCACGAAGGTGTAAATACCTCTTGTTAAAAAGGAAGAATCTAAAATGTCTACGTAAAATTTAACTTAGCAAGCTAAAACGAAGGTACAGGATTCTCTGTAAAAGATACCCAAGACAGAACCTATAAAAAAAGAAGTGAATGTTACTAATTCTTCATAAAAGAAATCCCTGAATCCAGTTAGAAAAAATGCACCTCCACGTAAAATTGTTATTTTAATGTCTGATAAAAAAGAGGACTAAAACGGTTAGCTTTTACAAAAGGAGCATGAAGGAATTGCCTTCAAAAAAGTTTAAAATATAGAAATAATTAAGAAGATTCCTTAACTAGATGATCAGATTGTGAATGCTAGATTTATGCTTATAAAAGCTATAAGAAGAAACTGAGTGACCTTCTCATACACAAGAAATGTAAAATAAAATTGCATTTCATGAACGAACAGAGCGATTAAATAGAAAACCCCAAACAAATTGACTCAATTTAAACCACATTCTTTAGAAACCCAATTTAAAGATATTCAAAGTTCCATGTCATCAATTTGATCCGGAGGAAAACGAAATTGTTCAAAAAGCTTTACCTTGGAATGCAATAAAAATGTTCTAATATATATTTCCATGAGGCGTGGCACATCTCTGAGATCAAGCTCTACCCGTCTTTGATCATCTCTTAAGAAAAGCATTCAAAAGCTCATTCTTGATGCCACTCGATCCCAAAGGCAGATGTACCACATGATTGTCTCACCAACTCCTTCCAAACTAAAGAAGCAGTTTAATCAAAATGCACAAATTTTAGGAGTCACTCATCTTGTCAATCCCGGGGTTCAACACCTATAAAATTTCATTATGGATGAAGTATCGATAGCCGTTCATCCCAAGCACAAAGCAAACCATATGAAGATACTGCTAGTAACCCAAAGTGCTTAACATGTGGATAGATGGCATGAAATGGTGAGGGACTACCCAAAAAGATTTGTTATTGAAGAACTGCAAAGCAAGAGGGAATTACTAGTGAAGGATATTTTATCTCATCCTACAATAATCGTTGCCAATGAGTAGGACAAACAATAGACATTGCTAATTATGAAATCAGATAAGAACCTACTGAACAAGCATTTGTATCTTTTCCTTAAAGCGGATCACCCATCCGAATATAAAAAGGTTATAACACACTAATCTCTCATAAAAGCAGTATCTCATTAGCCCAATTTTTTACAATCTAAAGCCTACAGCTATCTCGCTGCTTAGCCTTTGTACAGACAGCCTTTAATCTGCAACTAAAACCGTAGGAAACTCAAATCCCCTGATGTCTTGTGGGTGGATACTTTACCGATTGAATTTAAGAGCGATATTACAAATTTGGTAAAGTAAAATCCTGGATTGATAAATTTTGAGGCTATTACATCAGTGTCTCATCTTAGAAAGCTAAGGAATACATCTTTGATTGTTGTCCCAATAACTGAGCTAAAAAATGTGCTGTCATTTTCTAGCACACAGCAAAATTATCCTTTCTATTTTTTTATTTACAGTTAAAATCCAATCGACCATCAAAGTATATTCAGAAACTGCCCTAAAATATCCATCATAAGCAAGGACATGCTAGACATAAACATCTAGCTTCAAAACTATCTTAGACTCGAATCCATCAGCCTTGTCAAATAGCTATAGCGCAAGAAGATGGTCAGTCCCAAGGTGATCTTCTTCAACTTTTAGAGCAGCCTATTTGAACATGAAGCAGAATGGATCTACAATTGCCTGCCAAAATAGTACTCTGTTGTAAAGACCAGTGAGCTATCATCTGTCAATGATTAGATAAAGAGCAGTGAGACTATCCTACTCTGCCATGAAGGTGACAAAGAAATGTGCTATGACATAAGTAGGTAAAAGTCCTATGACCCTACCTTTCGGATGATGATGTTTGCGAAAAATCCCATCCTCTACGAAGACATCCACTATGATCTGAAGAGATTGGTAGTGGTTAGCAAATCATGCCAGATGATAGCCTCTTAATTGGAACGATACATAGGTGGAAACATACGCAAATCTAAAACTTTTGATGGGAAGAAAAAACCCACAAAGAAATAAGTTTTGCATGAGTTTTTAACTCCTCTAAGAAAATACTCGTATATGAGGAAGGATAGGGAAGGATGGTATGGAACATGGAAGAGAATGTATCTATAGCCAGGGAAAGAGAACTATCCTTGTTAAAGCCTTAAATTGCTAAAAGGTTAAAGGCTTACGATCCCTCGATCATTTATCGTTGAATTTGGAATCAAATTTTTATTGACCTTCGAGATTCTTCTATTTTACTGACACAGCGATTAAACATTGCCTCAAATAGTTAATTGACACCCTCTCCTGATGAAGCTGAGACGGCCCTAAATTCATAACCTTTTTTATTCGCCAACTGTCTGCCTTGCTCCACATCCACCTCTTTTCTCCGTTAATCAGTCTTATTGGCAACTAAGAAGACCACTGCTGTTCTTGGATCCAACCCATTAACCTTCATGGTATTCTCCCATTTTGAAATCTGCTCAAAAGAAGCTCGTGAATCGAGTCCAAAGACCAAAAGGATTGCTTGAGAGTCTCTATAGAATTAGCAGCTGATGTCTTTGTATTCTTCTTACCCACTTAAATCAAAGAAATTAACAGCCACTTTTCGGCCTGCGATTGTGACCTTCTTGACTCCGTAGTCAACACCTATTGTGGTGACGTACTTGCTGACAAAGTTACCCTAGCAGTACCGCTTGATCAAACAACTTTTGCCAACCTCAGGATCACCCACCGACAGCACTTTCAAAAGATCTGGTCCTTCTACATTATAATAAGAATTCACCTGGAATCATCTACATAGGGACTGTCCTCTGAACAGTAATTGATGCTGCTTCTTGACATGAAACGTAGTCTTCTACTTAAGGGTGCTGGCTTAGGATGCCAGTCGCGGTTGGCCTTGCGGATAACTTTGTGGCTACGGGGAATAAAGGTTCTCTGTTTGGAATTTAAAATAACTTTTTGAGTGTACTCGACAAGCGAATTTGAGTTGTTGTTTTACTATTAGTCAGGGTGGAAGAATGCTAGGAAGTAGTCTTTACTCTGCAATCGGAGAGTTAAGGCATGTTCGTCACTTGATTTGGAGTCTTATTCTATCAGGTGTGAAGATTGGGAGGAGAGGGTGGTGAGTTCACTTTGGATTGCGCCTTCCATTTCCAAAGATTGTAGCAATTCCCTGAGCCTGTACATGAAGGCTGGTCTTCTAGGCGAGGCAATATACATAATCACTTTTTTATGGTCTCCTAAAGTACATGATCTTCAAGGGCTATGTACAGTTCCTTGCCCAATTCTTTAACCCGATCAAATGTGCCCAACTTTTCAGGAAGTTATAGCATGTCTCGTAACCGCATGGCGATTAGGCAGCACATCATCTCAATCAAAGCTGTAGTCGATACTCCTTTTTTAGATTTGTAGGCCAGTAGTGCCTCAGCCAGAGTGTCAATCTTCTTACAATATTAGAACCTCTCAAATAGATGTACTTTGGCCCAGTTCACGAATTGATGAAGAGCAGGGATGATTTCAGTTAGAGAAAGGCTAGCCCAATCTGTTACTACTAAAGTATCCAGAAAGGCGGGCACAGAGGTAATAAGAAACCTGCTCAGATCCATTTATTTGAATTCCTCAACAATGTATGTATTAATAGCCTTTGCCGCTCCTATATGCCCTCTCTCAACTATACAGACATTGCAGCTCTCAGCCATCGTGATCTAATCTTCCAGATAGGAGGCAGCATTGGAGAAGGAGGTTTTGGGTGTGTTTTCAAAGCTGATATGAAATACTCTGCCTTTCAGCTGGCTGTCAAAGAACTAACCATCACGTATACTGACTAAAAAAAAATTTGAAAAAAGCCTGGCCGAAGTGCTCAAAGAGTCGACCATTATGGCGTAGCTGGACCACCCCAACATTCTGAAGTACGTAGGCAGTTGGATGATTTTCTAGCCACCTCCTGAGAAGGAGCCAAAATTCGCCCTCAGAAAAAACGATCTGGACCTAAGTGATTGCAGCATCTCAGGTTAGTTATTTTAGCATAAAGAAAACAAGGAGTCAGATACGTAACAGACTAGCCTATAAACCTTAATGGTTAATATTGACTAGCAATCCCCATTGCTGCATTCAGATGCCAAGGTATATATCTTAACCTAACTCTGTCCTAACAAAAGCTTCAAGCACTACATTGAAAAACGGAATAAACGCCTCTTTAAACTAAAAGGTACTAATATAGCCAAACAAGCTCAGTATGCAGCCTAGGAAAAGGGTAATGGCCTTTAATACCTCAGACAACTGATGGAGGCAGTCATCTATCTGCATAGCAACAAAATAGTGCATAGGGATATCAAAGTACACAACGTCCTGTTGAAGGATGGTCAGGTAAAATTAGCTGATTTTGGTATTGCTGTCAAAGTGCATCGATCACAAATTAGCAATAAGCCGCCAGTCATTTCCTCCACCCCATTAAAGCCCAAGGATTTCCCACTTTCACCAGGCACTCGTATGTATGCCTCTCCTGAACAGCTGAAAGCCAGCATTGGAGATGACTCAATAAAAGTGGACTGTAGGGCCGACATATACTCACTATCCTTACTGATGGTTTAATTCTAACTCCTTACCAAACAAACATGTAAAAGATGAGTTCGTTGGAGAGTGCCAAGCTAGGAAAGCTCCCACCTGATATCTCTATCTCATACAAGTTCCTCAGCAAAGACATTTAAAATGGCTTGCATCAATAAGCCTAAAAACGACCTACTCCTTAAGCCATTCTGAAAGCATTCTAAAAGAAATATGAATTAGTTTGCTGCCAACTTACAAGCTGGAAAATGGATTTGAACTGGCGGTTAAGGAGAAGTAGGCCTATCTGCTGAAGGGGAAGAGGATCTATAGAGAACTGGTGAAATAAGGGATATCTTGCGATAAGGAGAGTGCTACTCTAAGTTATAAGAGGAAGGGGGAAAAGCCCTTTGCCTATTTGGTTGAGTAGCATTAACGGATTGATGAAATCTTGGCCTGGATTTCATGAACTCTGAAAAATAATAATTGTTGGCTCATTCATATCATGGTATAATCTTATAATCAGCTGCCACCCTCTTAAGCAGCCTTGCTAACTCCTAGCCTGTTGCCGATCCCTTCTTGTAGAAGATAAGAGGCATCCTTTCGTTGTACTCTAGGTAGTAATCACAATTACAGCCTTTGTAAGTATTGTCAGTCCAGACATGCACCCAAATATTATTAACTTTATTCTCTATCTCCATGGCATAAGGGAAGTAGACCCTTCTTCCACTATTCTAATTTAACATAGGTGCCACCATCAGCTCACTGCCTAGCATGTACTGATCCTCAATAAAGGCCTACTAATACCACAGCCAAAGGGGTGTTATAACAGGTCCTTTGATTGCTTTCCGATAGCCTGACAGTGACTAGAAAATATGCGAATAGTAGATCAAATCCTCTTTAACTTAGGAATCATACACTTGTAGCTATTTGTTAGGGCGTATGCCTTAGTGGCTGCGCATTATGGGGCCTAAAGCAGATAGCTATAGACTGCGTCTCATGTAGATGGGGTTACGTGAAGGAAACATAGTATGTGAAATGTAGCCTCCTATATCACAGTGCATATAATTCTGTCCAACTGCCTGAGCAGAGAGCATCGCATTGAAGCAGGATTTTAAGCCACTATTGCTATCATAGCTCATCATCTGGTCTCCAGCCCATCCACTCCGAGTGTATCCAGGAGTGTCAGTCCACCCTGCCTTGAAAAACTTAAGAATTATCTTGCCTAGCTTCCTAATGCTTTTTTGATGGCCTAAGATACTATCCTGTGCCAAATAGAGCAGTATTAATTGTGTTTGGCTAGAGAACGATTCCTGTCAAAGGGACTATTTTCAGGCTCAAGAGGAAACCCCTCGCCAAAATCTACCATCATCCCTTTGGCTTTTGTTGCATTCAAAAACGAGCCTATCATTACCTAGAGGTAGGATAAGGAATCTTCATTGAAAAGATCAAAGAGCATGGCTGTAAAATTACTGGAGGCTGAAAGATTGTAAGCTTGATTTGCTGCATTCTTTACAAAGAGCTGTTTTTTTATGACCTACTCAAAAACGGTATTGTCGTATTGCAGCTAACTGACGTCTGAAACCATGGGATTCAAGTAGATGAGGATACCGATGCCCTTATCAGCCATATTTCTCTGTAAAGTAGGCCAGTCTGGATAGTAAAATTTGTTGATCTTCCAATTCCAGCTGAGTCTGCTCTGCCCCCCAATTTGCGCCGGCCTACCCAATCCTGCAACCAGATACCTGTAATTTTGACCTCTTTCAACTCGTCCACAATTGTCTGCACTCTCTCCTGCCCACCCTGCAATCCCACAATGACTCCATCATTGACCCAATCTGGAAGAGCCTCCTGCCTGCCAAATATATGATCTCCCAACCATTTCATGTTTTAACTATGAGTTTTATCAAGGATGTAGAATTGGTAGGACTGATTGTGTACTAGAATTCTGTTGTCCTACCAGATGAACAAACTTGAAGATGCTGATCCGTAGGATATGTTGAGATCAGAGTGCCAAACTGCAGAGGGGTGGTAGGTAGTGTGGTAGGCTCCTGTCTTGGACCTGTAAAAGATTCTTAGGATGCTTTAATAAGGCTGGTCACCTCTACTGATTCCTTTTTCTCGAACAAGTGCTGTATAGGCCAGTCCAGGCTTTAAAAGTGGATGAGAATGTTGTACTCCAATCCCCAAAATCTTTCAGTGTACTCTTTTCCATTATTGATCCAGATCCTGTTAAATCCCTCCGAGCATCTTCCCTACAAAGAATATGATGTAGTATCCTACTGGTAGTTCAGTTCAAGAGCAAAATTTGTGCCATCACAGTCTAAAAAGGTTCCTTTCAAGAGAAGTGTGTTGTCAGTGAGGTCAATTGATTCCAGGAATTGCTGTTTACAGACTTTGTAAAGATTGTCGTCTCCTTGGTAGAAGCTATCTCCTTATCCGTCAAAGCCATGATCGCCTAGCCCACAAGCCATAAAGTTGACCTTGCGAACGGAGAGCAGACGTTTAAGATTTAGCTTACTGTATATCTGTATTCCGTCTAGGGAATATGAGCTTGTGTGGACGATGAAGTGTTAGCTTTATTGGTTGGGCAAAAACTTATCTGCAAATCCAAGAGTCCCTTACTAAAATTCCTGGAGGGCTTTAAACTCTCTAGATTGAGTGAACTGCATAAAGAAGAAGTTACCAACAATGAGTAGCAGGACGAAAGAGAAAGGAGTCTTCCAGTCCATATTGCTATTATTAGTTGATAACACAAAAATGATTAGAGGCATTTTGGTGAAAGCATTTGCTAGGAGTGCTTTTGCTGGGGATTTTGCTGGGGTTGTTGGCATGCCTTTTGGGAAGATTAAGTCTATACCTCTACCTGATTTGGGGGAGAGTCATTTGCTCACCAGAAATAAAAGAAGCTGTTGTCAAAAAATGGCACGTTAAAGAAGGAGATAAGGTTACTTAATTCCAGGAAATAGTGGATATGTCCACTGACAAGCTGTTCACCACTATCACTAGCAACGATAAGGGTACGATCGTCAAACGCTACCACAAGGAAGAACAGAATTGCCAAGTAGGAGAAGTGTATCTTGATATAGAAACTGAAGAAAGTACCTCTGAAAAGTAGACTGCCCATAATCCTCCACCGACTGCTAGACAGGATCACGTTAAGGCATTGGAGCCCCAAGTCATTGCACTTCCGGCTGCTAGAAACTATGCTAAGATGAAGGGTGTGAACTTATCATAAGTTAGAGGTACAGGAAGAAATGGGAGAATTGAGAAATCTGACATAGATTTATATTTGAGGTAGGGGAGTAAATCTAGTCCTGCCTCTGCACCTTCTTAAATACCTTAAATACGGTAAAATAAAGTATAGCAATCGGAAACAACTGGAGCTACCAAATCTTTTACAAAGGCGCAGGGGGATCAAAAAAAGAAAATGTCTGTTTTCCAAATGGGTATGCAAAAAACAATGTCTGAGTCCCAAAAAATACCTACTTTCTACTACAAAGACCTATTCGACGTAACTGAGATTCTCAGAATGCGTGAGACTCTAAAGAAAAAGAAAGTGAATATCACTCTAATGACCGTGTTCGTCAAAACCTTTTCTATGGCTCTAGAGTCTTATCCAATCATTAACTCACTTTACAATTTAGAGACTCCATTTGAATATACACAGATCGGCAATCACAACATCACTATCGCCATGGACACTCCTCATGGACTGGCTGTGCCGAATATTAAATCTGTCAATAAACTCTCTATGCTCTAGGTGCAAGCTGAACTAAACCGGTTGCGTGATCTTGCTAAGGATAGCAAACTTGGGGGATCTGATTTGATGGAGGAAACTGTTTCGATCAGCAATATTGGAATCATAGGAGGCACTTATCTTGGTCCACTTATTCTTCCACCACAAATTTGCATAGTGGGAATAGGTCGGACTATTACTTAACCAGTCTGGATCGATGGCGAGTTCAAGCCTCGACAGACTCTGAACGTAAGTTTCGGGTGCGATCATCGGGTGCTAGATGGAGCCACAATCGCCCGATTTTCTAATGCGTGGAAAGGATTGCTTGAAAACTCTGAACTTGCGTTAGTTAGTATGAGATGAATAAGGAATGTGAAGAGTCTGTCTATTTAAAACTGCAATTTGATTTATCTTGGTTATACAAGATAGTACTTTTTAAGAATAACAGTAATATAATGTTAGATATTTTAAGCAGATTGAGTTTTATTTCTAAAACAGGAGTATGTGTATTTGGTATGAAAAGAGGAAGAGGGAGAAGCAGCAAAGGTTATCTCTTGTGAAACAGACAAATCATCAACATAACTTCTTATATTATATATTTGATGGGAATATATCTGCCTGAGCCGAAGACTGAAAAAGCCTTTGCTTAGGTTTCAATACCGGGGTATGCCGCCACATCTGCCTAGATGCAGGGGTGGAGGAAAGGCATGGAAGATGCCTCTCTTATGATCCCTTCCACTGATCCCAATTTCCCCTCTCTGTATGCCGTTTTCGATGGCCATGGAGGTCTTTTACTCACCAGGTTTGGAAGTGTCAAATTTAGCGAGTCGTAGCTTTTTAGATATCTTCAAAGAACAATTTTCTGCCTCATCCGACATAAAGCAGGCATTGACTGCCGCTTTCTGGCTTTTGATAGATATCTACCTACAGAATAGGCGATGAAGAAAGTTAAGGATATTCGGATCGAGAAAGAATAACCTCCTGAAACCATTAATGCAATTGTTACTTCTGGCACCCACTGCCAATGTAGTAGCCATCTATAAGGGAAAGATATATTGTGCTAATGCAGGGGACTCAAGATCAGTGCTCTCTCTTAAGGGACATGCTATCCCCCTCTCATTCGACCACAAGCCTTAGAATCCAATCGAAAAAAATAGAATCTTAGAAGCAGGTGGAACTATTAGCGTGGGGCGTATCGATGGAGGATTGAATTTGAGTAGAGCTCTTGGTGACTTGGAGTATAAAAAGAAAACAGATTTCCCTCCAGAAAAGCAAAAGGTCATTGCCTTGCCAGATATAACTGAGTATGAATTGACAGGAGGATAAGAGTTTATTTTGATGGGTTGTGATGGAGTATGGTAGAGATATGTCGATGATAATCAGAAGATGGTGGACACGATTTCAACCTTTCGGGAAGAGCAGAAGGGTTCAAAATGGGTGCTGACTTAACTCCTGTAAAGTTGTCTGAGTCCAAAGGTTAGTGACACTGGCTGCGACAACATGACAGGAATCCTCATAGAGTTCAAACATGACTCAAAAAGAAGAAAATTTAACATATTTAAGAGGGGCTTTATTTTTTTTTTTTAATAATATGTTGGTTGAATTGGCAGGGAAGGAAGAGCCTGTTTTGGCTCGAGCTTATGCCTCTATCACCAGATTGATAGTAAGACATTCATCAGGATACCTTTCATAAAGTCAATCGACTCGTTTCCAGTCCAAACAAGTCAGCTCTAGACAGGTTGGTTGAGGCCTGTAATCTCTCCGAATCGGTAATAAATGCGCCTTTGGCTCAATGGATATAATAGATTGACCAGGTGAACAATCTCTATTTTTTCAGGATGTTATCAAGGGTGAAAATGCTACTTGCTTGTATGAAGTAGATATAGTACCCAGAGCTCAAATTTGTTAATCAACTCAAGATGGATTTAATTTAAGAATTAAAAAAAGGAGTAAGCTACCGTTTTATCTTTTCCATATTGCTTATTCTTGCACTGATTGTAGTCAGGTTGTGCAAACATGTTTTTGATGTCGTTTCGATGACTATTTACTTAGAGTTTATGGACTAATAAATTTTCCAGATGGTCTATCAAAGGGTTCAGGCCAGGATCTACAAGACAAAGTTCTAGTGCCCATTTTGCATTAGAACTTTGAGTCTGATAGGAATGGAAGGGGAAATTAAGGTAAAAAAGTTGAAGAAATGCAGATTTAAAGAATAATAAAAAGAACCTCCTCTTTCTTCAAACTTAATTCCTCATTGGCGATAATAAAAAACTGAATCCCCAAGACTACATCAAAGTTATCAGCGGTAAGGAAAAGATCCTAAAACAATATAAACTTCTTCTAGTACAAGAAGAGACAGGAAAGCCTCAGCTCATTGAAAGCCTCAGCTCATTCAACTCTGCCAATAGTACTTTCCAAGATGACAAAAGCAGGAAAAAAACTTTCCATGATAACCGCAAGCGCAGTTCCAAATCAATAATCAACGATGTATCTATCGTCAGAACATAAAGCATCACTGGTTTTCTAACAACAAGCAAAACCGAAGGGGTTGGGGTTGGGGTTGGGTGGGGTTGGGGTTGGGGTTGGGGTTGGGGTTGGGGTTGGGGTTGGGGTTGGGGTTGGGGTGGGTTGGGGTTGGGGTTGGGGTTGGGGTTGGGGTTGGGGTTGGGGTTGGGGTGTTGGGGTTGGGGTTGGGGTTGGGGTTGGGGTTGGGTGTTGGGGTTGGGGTTGGGGTTGGGGTTGGGGTTGGGGTTGGGGTTGGGGTTGGGTGGTTGGGGTTGGGGTTGGGGTTGGGGTTGGGGTTGGGGTTGGG
>NW_028291941.1:0-45712 GCF_963383615.2 Lipophrys pholis | reverse complement strand
CCCAACCCCAACCCCAACCCCAACCCCAACCCCAACCCCAACCCAACCCCAACCCCAACCCCAACCCCAACCCCAACCCCAACCCCAACCCCAACCCCGACCAGCAGCTGCGTCGAAGAGATATGTTGGTTTGATAATATAATTGATTAGATCAGATGGCGAATGGGGTCACGACGGAATGGTTCGACATTCATGTCAAGATGGGCAACTACCTGCCCCTTGAAAAGAAAGAGACTCTCACCTAAGAGCAGCTCAAGTGCCAGGAAAAGGCTGACCTCTAAAAGGAACTCTCAAAACCTGACTCGGATGACCTTGATGATCTCGATGATGACTTCATGAGGGAGTACGAGGCCAAACGACGTGCTTAGCTTTAGGAGGAGGCTAAGTACAAGACTTTTGGTACTGTGATCTAAGTCACTTACAGTTAGTACGTGAAGTAGGTGACTTAGGCCAGCTAAGAGTGCAACGTGGTGCTCAACATGTACCAGGAGCATGTGGTGGACAGCATGCAGTTCAATGGCTTCCTAGACTAACTTGCAATAAAGTACCCTAGAACGAAGTTCGTGAAGATAATCGCGACAAAGTGTGTGTAGAAGTTTCCAGATGACGGATGCCCATGTCTGGTGATTTACAAGGACAAGAAGCCATCTGGAAAACTAGTGAAGGCACACCGACTGCTGAAGGAGATGAACAGTGCGGCTCTGGAATAGCTGCTGCAGGACCATGGAGCATTCAACTACGAATAAAAATGAACATGGCATTCAGAGATTTGGATTCAGCTATTTATAGCTCGATTTACTGCTTTTGACTTTGGACTTGAACTTTTTGAGTTTGTTGAGGATGTACTCCTTCTTCCGGTTGACGATGAACAGGCTGATGATCAGCACTATCCCCAGCACCCATAGGATGATGGATGAGGACAGTATGTAGTTCACCAAAATGAATCTTGTGCTTTCATGCACTGTCACACTGTATTCCAATTCCTTCTCCTGCAGCTGTCCTTACTACAGGAGCTGCATCTTGAGTTTGATGCTGGCTGTGAAAGGGTTATAGAAATAGCATTTTAGGTACGGAATGGTCTTATCGTAAGTTATCTTGGTTAAGTCGTTCAACCCTACCAGTATTAAGATGGTCGAATTGCCCTTCAACTTATAAAACACTTTGGCTTTGTGCCCTGCAGGTAAAACCATGTTGTGAATTTTAGATGGTTGGTTCTACCCTAACATGTATAGAAAGTTACACCGTAGTATGTTGTGACCATCCTAGACATACAGGCTGGGGCCTGCAAACAGCATGTGTTGGTTGTTCAGAAACATTGGAGCAGATAAACTCTTCCCTTGCAGTTTGTATAACACCAACTCCTCCCTCAACTTCTTTGTGAGGAGTATTGGCAGCCACTCCTCCATCTCCATCCCTACCATCATTTTTATAAAATCCCCCTACTTCAGCAGGACTGGTCCTGTACTGTCCAACTACATCAATCCTTTCCCTTCTCCAAGAAGAGAATGCGATCAGTGTCAATCACTGCAGCAGCCAGAATGGCAGTGGATGTGTCATAGAGATGACTGCAGAAGTTGAGTCCCTTATTAAAAGAGTTAAGTTAACATTGTTCAATGCTGGATTAGCTGACAAAGAGCACAGAGTTATTAGTGAGACTGATGGCTGCTAAGTGTTTCCCTCCCCTCACTTTGGCCATGGACTGGCTTTAAAGATCGATGATGTAGATCCCAGATTCATAGTTAAGAACGAGGTGGTTTTAATCTAGCACTTCTAGTTAAGTGACTGAGCTGAATCTTTGTCCCAGGTCAAACTCAGCTAAGGTGTTGAGATAATTGAGTTCCACCACCCTCATGATTCCCTTGTAGTTGAGCAGGATGGCTTGGTCCTCATGTACTGCAGAGGCCATTATGGTCTCATCGATAGTTTACCACAGTTCTGAAACTCGCTCCTTAAAAGAAGATGCTGTCAGGTCAGCTGGAGAGTATTAGTGCTTGAAGTACTGTATAATAATGTTCTGAGTTATTTAGCACCCATGGATTAAAGCCTTATGAGTGGTCAAGGGAGCATTAGGAGCCAGGATGTCAAGTCCGATGACATTCTAAGGCAGAGGAATGTAATTGTTTTGTTCAATTGGGAATGACAGGTCCTTATGACTGTAGATATGCACCAACAATAACCATAGCATTATCAATGTTCCATTTCAATATCTTTATCTCTTATACATCTGCGCTTCAACCTTCAGTCGCTTGTTCTATTGCTGTAGCTAGTTCAAATAAGTCTCAATTTCTTGCACTGACATCTTGTCGACACGGCCCAACACCCGACTCTGACCCTCATCCTACTCAACTGCCGCATCCGATATGCTGAGATTGGTAGGCCTGTACGTCTTCTGCTTGGGATTTTGGGAGTTGAGTCTTGAGTTGGTTCTGGAGGGTGAATGATAACTCTGCTACTAATCCAGATTCATCTGAGTGCGGTGATTGCAAGTAGACTTCTTGTGCGTATGTTTTTTTTAATGCCTTTATACCTCAACAAGGACCTCCACTGGTTGAGTTTTCTTTTCCTGTTCAGTCTCGATGATGATTTTTCTTGGCTGTCGGAATTTCTTTTGGATGGGCTTGTTGGTTTTTTTTGGACGTTCAGCTCTTATCTTGCTAAGCTCTTTCTGTTGTCTTGTTGGCAGCACTCCTACCTGCTCTGCCAGACACATTCCTAAGTGCTGAATGTGTTAGATGTACTCTATGACAACCTCTTAATTTTGAGCACTGGCTTTCTATTCAAGCTAGGCAGCTTAGAACGCATTGCCTCTGTTGTCAGTTGCCTGATGGCCAACATCTTGTGCTTCTTATTGCGGATGTTTTGAGCGAAGTCGAGGATGTTGTCAGCAGCCTCAGTTTTATGGAAGGAGGTAAAGACAGGATTAATGATCCTGCCTTTTAAAGTGTTCTGTTTAATCCTTTGCAGTACTTTATCAGCTCTCCTCTTTTCCAGCAGAGTGAACAGCTTCATCTTCATAGTCTGGTCATATTTCTTTTGTGCAATGACCAGCTTGCTCTAATCCAGGTCATCTTTTAGTTGGTCGAACTCTTACAGCATTTACTGAATCCGTTTCTTCCACTCCTCTTCTTTCATTTCGAGTTGCAGGTGAAGCTGTTCTCTGTACCACTTGAGTTTGGCCTCATGCTGGCAGTGTCAGAGACTAGTTGCTATAGGCTTTTGATGAGTCTGTTGTCCTAGTTGGCTTGAATCGCCTGGACAGTGACTAATGCTTCTGCAGCTTTAGTGGAGGAGAAGGTGTTGGCCGCCTCTTCTTAACTGTCCTCTTTGAAAGGCTGGATTCTGTTAATCATAATAATTTTATTGTGTATATGTATGGATGATCTATAAACAAAACAAACACAATGACATAACAGTGACATAACAGTGACAAGATCTATAAATAAAACAAACACAATGACAATAACAGTGACAAAACTATCCACATATGTCCATGCATCAAGCATCTGTCCAACTATTAACTATGCATATCGAATACCGAGTTTTAATCCTATCCTTTCCTCACTCACCTTGCTAGCAAATCATAAACTTCATCATGCCAACCAAACACATCATCGATCTTCCCCACCAACCAACCGGACACCCTATCGTCTTCAGTCCCCGCACTATGCTCATCCTCTCCCTCTGGATAGTCACCATCACCACCTTCAATTGGGTAGCCTATCAACCCATCTAACACACCTCAGTAGAAGACTAGCGGCAAGTGACCAGAAACCTGTACTTGACCAGCTTCATCTTCATGGGACTTGGACTGACAGGAATGGCAATCGGCCGAGGCCAACCATCATCCCTCATCTTCTGCTTTATGCTGATCGGTCTATCTTCAAACAACTACTTCTGTCTGAGCTTCTTGTCACGCTTAGTGATAAAGGGCTAGTAGTTGGTAGACCAGATAAGGTTGAGTGCTCTAAACAGCGCACTCAGTATGAGTTCTGCTACGTTGGTTGCCTTCTACCCAGTGCTCCAGAAGATTCCAATGATGCTCCTTTTCTCTCTCATCACTCTCTACCAAATAGTCTATGTCATATTATAAACTCTATTCATCGCAGTAGGCCACCATGACCTTGCAGGATGCTGTTTAGTGCACATCTACGGAGGGCTGTACGGCATCTATCTCACTTCCAAGTTCCATCGCATACTGAAACAGCCTTCCTCCATCAGCATGGGAGGACATTTGCCTTTTCTAGGCTTCTTGGCTACCATTGGCAGCATCTTCTGTTGGGTCAACCTCCCTTTCATCATCTCTAATGGAACCCAACTGAGCAGGAGCTCTGTAGCATTTGGGATGATAGTGGCGATGGGGGCAAGCACCAGTTCAGCTATAATGACTGCTGAGTACTTTAGGAAAGAACCTGAGCAGAAAGACGCGTTTGCCTCAGCAATGGCAGGCGCATTTGCAGCTTCAGGAGTGGCTGACCTAAGGATGAACCCCGCGATAAGTCTGGCAATGGGGACTATGATCGGCTTTATGACCTCAGTGCTGATCAACCATGAGAGAGCTGTAAGACTGTGGAATGATGAGTCTGATTAAGAAGAAGCAAGGAAAAGCAGGCAGCGACTTGACTAGAGCCAGTAGAGCAAGTAGGATTAGGATGATAGAGAAGGTGACAGGGAAGACAGAGTGCTATAATTATCTTTTTACGACCCCTCTTACAACTTCGTCATCCACGTAATTCCTTCTTTCATCTCAATGATAGCACAGTTTATCTCAACACTTACCTACTCTTTCCAAAGTAACAATCACCCCATTCTCCAAACTCTCCCTGCAGGACAGTCGCAGTGGATGTGGAGTATCTCCAGCCCCTTTATCACTCTCTTGGCCGTCTTAGTGGTAGCAGGGATTTCGAGTGTGATTTTGCTGGTGGAGATGAGATTTCCTGAGTGGTTTTCAGACGGAGGATATGAGTTCAAGGTTAGTAAGGAGAGTCAGAAGATGGCAGAGCTTCTGCTGATGGAGCAGCGGGCCAAGATCGTCATGGCAACAAAGTTATTGAAGTGAATGAACTACTAGCGCATGAATGAATGAATATATTTGAAGCTGTATAATGGATACTTTTCACAATACAATATGATGTTAATCGCATTTTTGCTGCCACTCTCCATCACCTAAAATTTCACCACCACAATCGGCTTGGAGACTGACCACACCCTGCTGCCCCACCAGACCGACTTCTTCACCACCTCTTTTTCACAGGATAAAATACAGGCAGATGCGGCTCTCTACTACATTGCTGAAGGGTTCGTCTACAATGAACGACTGAACGCCACTCTTTAAATATAGATCAATTCAAACTAGAATGAAGAGAAGGTGAGGATAGCTTGTTAAGGGGATGATGCAATTGTATGTTTGATCCCTGCATAGACATACAAATATGGAGCCACTATTAATGCCTAATTAATCTGTCCCTTGGATGCAGCTATATGCTGTTGTTGCAATTTTTCAATATTCAGTAAGCCTCATTGACCCAACCCATCATCAACAAGCATTAGTCCTATACCTCTGTCGAACTCTATCAAATCGCCCTCAACTTTACCCATGTCCCTGACCTACTGGAGGTTAAACTATCCTTTAGAACAAATCTTAACCGACTAGTAAGATAACTAATCTTCATAGGCTCTCTGGATAAGATTTGCCGACTGGTCCTGTCCCTCAACTCGAGCATAATCTCTTTTACTAAGGAATGGCGGTAATAAGGGTTCCTAAGTAGATGCTTGTGGACTGCAAGAAACTGACAGTCTTCATAATGCTGACTGAAATGTACATCAACCTCAGTTTTTCAATTGTGCACTTTAGCTAATAGGGGCAGGTTATAGATTTGCCACTTGGAGTGGACGTACGTGAAGTATATTCCTCAAATAGGGTTGTCTATCAAATTGCAGAACTAACTGTCACTCACTCTGTACACTTCCACCTATTTTCAGGAGCAATCACCATCCTCCATAACAACCAGCAAGTCTTTTCTTCACTGACCTATAATGACTACTACTTCTCCATCAGTCTCCCTGTTGGAGAGCACCTGCTTGAGCTCATCAGCATTTCCACCTACTCGGTAGTCGAAACCACTTTTGCCATTCTGACTGATGAGCACAGGCTGATAGACAATGTTGAAACTCTAATTGAAGATGAAATTTCTGACTTCTTGTTTTAAGTTGATCCTAGCCACGACAAAGATAGGTTTGAGATCCAGCTGTCAACCAACCAAGTCAATCTCATGACTAGCAGTGCCATCTTTATCACTGTTTGTCCTCAAGGGTTTTGTAGAACCATCTACTCCCAGTCCAGTCATAACAGCACCCAGCTCCTGACTGAGGTCTTCTTCATTGACCACAATGACTGCTAGTCAACATGCATCTACAAAATCACTGCACAAACCACTCCTCCCTTCAAAATACGTGCCAGGCTGATCAAGGATTTGACCTTGCTCCACTACAAGGGCTATGATGGAGTCATAGAGGACAACCAACACATGCTTTTCTATTATAGAGCCTATTAGTAATGCACCTTTCAATTGACTGTCTTCTCTGGAGAGGCTGGGATCGAAGCTCATAGCAGCAAGGCAACCCTACTTGAAAGCCTAAAGGACATGAAGTCGAAATCTCACACCAGCAGTACGCCGTCTAGCAATGAAGGTTTCTGCTATGCTGCAGTGAAGGCCTACAGGTTTTCATACATATACCTGAAAGTGGTTGAAATGAACCGTTAGGATTCCAACTTTTTGTCATGTGACAAGCCGAGTACCTGGCCTATTGCAATTGGAGTATAAACGTTGACCCTCCAGCACAAAGTGACTCAAATGACTGAGCTAGAGATCCGCTTTATGAACTGCAAGGGCACTATAAAATTGTACTCACATTAAACTGCATACATTGACAACATAGAAAAAGGTGTTTATGAACTTGGTCCTTCCCTGATTGGCCAGGTAGTCAGCATCCAAGCAATCAAAAGTACACCTTACATGTCATAGACATGCTAGATCATGATCACCTGCTTTATCCGTTCTGATTAGTAGAACTGCCTACAGGGCATGATCAATCATCTTGTGAAACTCTATGTGATGCCTTCCCAATCAAATTGTGTCGCATTCACTATACACCAAGGCATGGCATACACCTTTTCAATCAGACGCAGCTCCAAAGACGGAGTCATTTAGCACCTGCTCGTCTCAAAGTCTAACACTCCTGTCCCCTAGTCTGTATACAACAAGTTTACCACCGATGACATAGCAGACTGCAAAACCCTGAAAAGCTGCACCCTCTTTTTGATCTTCAAGACCATCACCAATAAAGAGCGTGTCTAAGTGCTGCTACAGGATCATGAAGCTGCTCTCAGTGAAGGACTCTTCCTATCAACAGGATAGACTCACGTCGTCAAAGCTTAGCCACTGCAGAAGGTATTTTTCGAGGTGAAGAAGTAATCTGACTATCAGAGCTAAGAGTGCTGAATCTGAAATCTACACTTCATCAAGCGAAAGTTACCATCTTGATGGACAATACAGCCATACAGCATATAACACTCAAAGAAGGATAGCCTATACAAACTCTCATCCGATTCGACAGCCTAATTTAAAAATTGACACTCACTATTGAGGCAGTAGAACAAGCCACTACTGAGGTAGAATTGTCACTCATGTAGAATTATCACAACCTGCCTCTCAAGATGACCATAGTGAAGCCTGATTAGCCCACCTTCTTGCACTATCACCACTCCATCTCTGACAGCAGCACCTTCCTCTAAGCAATACCCACCAAGTTCCCTATCACCTGTAAAATAATGCTGCCTTAAGCCAGCTTCCTGATGTAGACTGACTGCGAATGGATATAGTTCAACAAGCAAGGAGACTATTCAATCACTATCAGCGCCAGATAAAACGAAACTACAGTCAAATTAACATTGGTCAATCAACGACAAGGGATGGACGTAGTTCATGCTACTCTTGATACCTACCGGTATTCTCAGATACCAGCCAAGCACAAGCATCTCTACTTTTACAACTCCAGCCTCAGGAGCTGAACAAAGTCAATGAGGGAAAGCTGCCACCTCTTTCAGCTACTTTCACTCAGGATGATGGGTTCATATCGGACATCTCCTACCGACACGGTTTGACAGTCAACATGACCCTAGAATAGTTGCTGAATGAGGAGAGAGGATTAGAGAGACACAGCATAGTGTACCAGAGTGTTGACTACATTGATCTTAACCAATAATCTGCTAACAGTTCTCGATCCCTGCTGAATGACAGCTAGTCGATCATCCTTTACTCTGAGATCATCAACAAGGGGTAGTTTAAAATCGATTATAAGTATGACCTCAGATGGATGAAAGATGACTAACCCATTGAAGTCGACCATACACGACTCCACCAGTTCATGCTTAAAGACAGCTTTAGAACTACACCTCCTTTGAAGGCAGCATTGCACATCTCACCCTATAGCTGCAGACAGGCAGACTTCGACTGAAGCCTTCCTCGCAAACTAGAACTAGATGTACTAGCCCATTGCCTCACATACCAACCTGACAGTGTAGAGAGGCACCGAGATGATGGAGATAAAATTACCGAATAGTGACTACACTCCCTACCTCGGGGTGAACAAGCTGCGGCTAAGAATAACCGCCTTTAGGACAGCCAATTTTATATAAGCTCCAGTATCGACAATTTCTGGAGAGTTAAGAGAGGAGAACCTAAAATACTCGCTCTAGATCCTGAAGAAACTCACTGTCTCTACCTTTAAAAACACAACTAAACTGCCTTCCTTTCAGCATCAGCGGAAACAGGCAGTCTACAAATCACCTCCTAGTGCACTGACTGCCCTCCTCTTGACAACAGCATCTATGTGAAAGACTTCAAGATGATGGTCGTCACAATCCATCCATTCTCCACCTTCAGGCCGATCTGTGTGACTTTGCACTCCACCACCAGGTCGTTCGTCAGTCTGCTGCTTAGCTCAAGCCAGGTCAACTTGCTGCCCAGAATCACACGATTACTTGGCGACACAGTGGTGACGTGATGTCCTCAGTGTTTGAGATGCCAGCTTCTATGGGTGAGAAGATTCAGGTGGTGTAGTTTCTATAGTGCGAAGGAGAGATAGAGCAGATCTATAGCAGCTAGCTTAGCCAAGTGATGGATAGGCAATATGGATATGGAGTGGACAAGATGAATGTGCACTTAGGCCATGCTGTCTTCACTCGAGAGCAGAACGCTCTTCGACAGACCACCTTCTTTAACATCCTGTCCAAGAATGATGAAGAGGCACTCTTTTTAATCCGCAGAGTCTAGTTCTCGACTCAGCAGAACCCCTACACCCTTATAAAGGTCAAAGATAAAGAAGTTCGCATCCAGCCCCTACCTTCAGGAGGACACCGGATAACTCCAGGACAGGTGGCCTTTGCCGAGGGGTTGAGGGTGGAAAGTGGTATTTTCCGCATATTCTTTACAAAGGACAAGGAAAGCATAAAATCGTTGACTAACTGCCATATTGGCCGCACACATTCCAACAAAAGGTAGGTCATACTACGGCAGGACTAGAAGGCAGGCCTACCCGTGATCGAGCCCTTATAGGTCTTCTTTGACATGAAGTCTATCCGGTCAGCTTCTCACCTCTTCCTCACTTTCCAACTATAACTGACCTTTGAAGGAGAACCTCTCTATTTTAACTACAACCACAAGGAGGTCAGGTTCGAACATTTCGAGTAAGAATCATCATCAAATAGGTGGATACTGATTGGGCTGGCAGTTGTGGCAGTAGTAGGGATAGCATTATTTTTGTTGCACAGATGGTGGTTAAGAAGGTCTCAATCCCAGCTTTAGGACAATAACCCACTAGCATCGTGTGACTCTCTGCCTTAGCCAGACATCGAACTTTAAGCACGAAATGTTGAATGACATAATTATATTTACTTAAGGAAGGTCAGGTTCGGTCTGTAGTCTTTGCAGCCCTGATCCGCTGTCTAGCCTGCTCCTTAGCACGCTCTTCTAGGTCAAGTTCCTCTCTCTTCTTATCAGGCTCCTTTCTACAAGTGGGTCCCACCAGATGGCTTTTGGATTCATACTCTTTGAGCTTGCTTTTCAGGAACTAGTAGTTCTTAAGTTCCTGGTGCATGGCAGCAGTCATCTGGCTGAAATTATGCTTGATCAGTTGAGAGAACGACTCTTTTTGTTCTCCTCCTTGCTAATATTTTTTGGCTCCATCATGCTCTGCAGTCGCTCATAAGAACTGAGATGCTTCTTCTTCTCAGGCTATTTCTTCTTTGTCTTCTTGAGACTCTGTCTGTTTGCCAGCTTGTGCCCGATGTCAGCTAGGTCGCTGAGCTGATTCAACACGTAGTTTTTGCTTTGGGAGGCTAGCTCTGCCTCATGTGCTTTTAGAGTGAGTTCAGTGGACTGAGTTTTGAGAGTTTGTTTGAGTTGCTGGTAGAGAGGGAGGGAGTGACTGATGCGAGTTTGAAGGGAATGGATGTGGTCTTGCTGCCGCTGATAGAGCTAGCCCAGCCTGGCTCTCTCATCCTACTGCTGAGTCAGAATGTTGGCCAGGTGCTATTTGAGTAATTTCTTCTGCATTGAAATTGAATCTGTTAGCTAGAATGGCTGTAGCAGCGAGTGGTGGGTAATGGATATGAGGGAATATACTTCATTTAGTGAATAGAGTGATATCAACAATTTAAACTTTAGGGTGTTGGTGTTTGTCAACGTGGTGAGTAGCCAGCCATCGGTAATCCTTCTTGCGGGTTGTGCGGATATTAGGCTTGCCAGTCTACTTCTTCTACTTCTTGAGGATGACAAGTTCCTTCAACTTGTTGTTTGACTCCAGCTTTATCTTTTTAGTTTCTTTTATTATATTTTCAATCCTGCCCAACACCTCCAGTGATTGGGGTTCAGCATTGAGTTTGTTCAGCAGGAGGATCATCTCCTCCTCTACTTTGTTGTTCTAATTTTAGTTGCTGATATCTGAGGGCAGTAGTGAAGAAGGTCTGTCCATGGAATATTCCCTGGTGAGATCAGGCTTCTACTTGAAGCGTAGACTATGGTTGCTTCTGCTTCTCATGCAATAGTTCTTACAATTATAATTATTGGAAAGGGCAGCTCTTTAAATTATCATTAAGCAAGCAACCCTGTTAGTGCTGTCCTTAGCATTATTCAATCACTTTTCTAGCATTCTCTCTTTTCGTGTCCTCTTTACCAACACCTCTCCATCCCAGTCTACTCTCCTCCCATAACTAGCCCTGAAACCAGAGTCAATGCCTTTATAGCTCTCACTCTCAACCGACGATCCAGACAACCCTGACAAGAGGAATTCATTTAATTTTTGGTTCACCTTGACTGCTCTTCTTCTGGAAGTACTCCTTCACATTGAACCTGCAGTTGGGACAGTGGCTTTTAGACTAAAGCCATGGCAGGATGCACGTCTCATGGAAGATATGCTTGCATGGAAGCAGTCTGATCACCTCATCCTTGATGAACTTCTTGAGACAGACTGTACACTCCTTCTCAGTCTTGCCGATCTTTAGCTTCTTCACTTAATCAAGGTACTCTCCCAGCCCATAGACAGCTTTCTGCACGATTTCTTCAGAATACTCCATCTGCTGAACTCCTGGGTCATGAGGTATTGAAAGTGGCTGGTGACATCCCATAGATTGGACTTTCAGTAACCGGAGCATCAGGCGCAAACCCTGACAGAGCCACCTGCTCCCACTCGTTGTCCCAGTCAATGAAATTCAGGTTGTACTTGCCACGAGGGTTGAACTTTATAGGTCTATCCATATAAAATAAGCACAATCACAAGAGGATGGACTGCAGGGTCATGTAGACCTCCTGCTTTGAGACTCGTTGTAGATGATGCTGATGTTGAACTAGTCCTCTTCTGTCCCGTTCATGAAGTAGACCACCACTCCCAAACTGAATTTGGCACTCGCCAGCAACTGCTTGTGAGGCAGGTCAGCTATCGTGATCTGTTCCCTCAAGTCGTACATCACCAGCCGCTTGATTGTCACTACCAAGATTATCTCAGGTTTGCCAGCTCTCTACCCATCAAGCACGAAAATCTGGACAATGCCCTCTTCCACAAGGTCAGATTACCTGCTGCTCAGAAGCTGCAAGGCTAAATACTATTGCACGGTGTGTCTGCGGATAACCTGTCTTTCAAAGTAAAACAGGGTGCTGTCTCAATCCCTGCATCCTCGCTCTTCTCCTTCTTTATCAGCTACGACTTTATCCCCTGCACTGATTTGCTGGTGGCGTCGAGAAGGCCTGACACTGGCTTCACTACCAATCCTGAAAGTCCTTTGAGAGAGCCTGTAAGCAACCCCACTGCTCCAATCCGTTTTACTTCTTCCACTGGAGACAGCACCAGTCCTGCAATGCCTAGGCCGATACCCCTCACCAGTGACTCTCCTCCCATCAACAATCCGTCCCCTAGCCCAGTGGGGTACTTCCTGCTGAGTTGGTATCGCTAGGCTTGGAACTTCCTGTCAAGAGAAAAGACTGCAAAACTGTCGCCTAGACTGCGGGTGATTTTGTGGAGGACGTTGGCAGTACCTGCAAAGGTATTGCGGATGAGAGTGCCAGTGCCGACAAAGACCCCTTCCTCATAGGAGTCAATGCCCTACCCCATGAGCTGAGTGAACTCTGAAGGGTTGCCGATGAGGTTCAAGGAGGCCAGCAAGTTCAACAAGACAGACACGATTCGAGAGTAGTAGTTGCCCACTGCCTTTATCACAAGCTTATTTAGTGTTGTTTCAAGGTTGATGAATTAGAACTTCTAGACTGTCAGGTTAGTGTTTTCTATGCTGAACAAAGCTTTACCCCAGTTCTGAAAAGAACCCTTCTTTGATGTCCTCATGACAGGTCTGCTGGAAGGTCAGCAGGATAGACAGTTCTTTGAAGGTGCACAGATGAATCAGCACTCTCTTCTCAGCTACATCCAGTCTCTTTCTCCTCCGCCTCATCAGCTTGGCCAGCTCATCTTTCGGCTGCACTTCATCAGCTGTGATTTAGGCACTCACAGCCGCATGCAACCTCTGCACCAGCATTTCGATGAGAAGGGTCAGATAGTCACTGAGGGTGACTGCGATTTCTCCTATGTCAATGTTCAACAGCTCTATCTCTCTTCTACTGAAGGAGAATTGGGAGCCGATGTGAAGAAAGGGCTTGACCCTTGATTGGATTATTGAAACGCCTGCTGGGGCAGACTCTGCCTATAGTGACTATACGATGGCCTAGAAGAGAAGTTGTTGGAGTTCGGTGCGGTAGACTAGGACAGTGCAGTTGTGGAGTTTGGCATGGACCAGCTAGACGCGAGCATGTGGAGCGTGACTGGAAATGAGTATGAAGTGGAATTCTTAAATCCTAAGCAAGAACTTAGTGTTGAGAGTTGACCTACCGACCTGATGCTGATCCTCCCTCATGATGGTGAGTTTGACCATGTTCTAAACATAGCTTTTGACAAGAATGATCTGCTCACTAAAGTAGTGTTTGTCAGTGCTGGCCAATGTGACGAATTATATTATTTGTTCCTTTGTATTATAAAAGAAGTAATGTCTTGATGCCTTGTAGTTGAACATGGGGCAGGTCTCTCCTCCCTCCACTATTAGCTTCACCTGCTTTGCTTCATCATGGTACAATACCTATACTGCGCTGTCCAAATTGTTTGATATCAGGGCATTCGGCTGGCTGTAGTCCAGCAGGAATAGAGTCTGCTCACGAACTTACTTGCACACCAAGTCCAGAAAAGGATTCTTCTCGTATGGCCTGACCTCATTCTTTTAATCGAGCATAAGGACAGTCGATACACCCTCTGAAAAACACACTGCTTATGCAGAGTGCAGTGAAATATTCTAGTCCTCCACCATCAAGAAATATTAGCCTGCTATATTGCGCAGAGGGAGCAGAGTCTAGCCCGGCACTCTAAGCATGAAACTGTTGTTTTAGAAGGTAGCTCGGAAGTGGGTCATATTCAGAATACAGTACTTGTAGACTAGCTCAAAGACTGCTAATAGGACATTATCAGACTAGTCGCCTTTTGACCTGGTGAGCAGGAGTTCTACACTTTACTACTGGAAGAGGGTGAGAGATTGAGTGTCTGGGTTGAGCAAGTCGATGTCCTAGGAAGGGTGCTATCTCTCTACATCACCAAACACTCTTATTATCCTGGTATTATTTGACAGGTATAGCACACTCCTCTCCTCCTCAAAATGCTTCAGCTAGGAGGAGTATTCTTCCACATTGAAGTATAGTCTGTTGCAGGGCACTTCACACCGCAGACTGTTCCGGATCTCATACAGGTGGGTCTAGTAACTTACTCTGAGCTGGGTCCGGTTTATTATCGACACTGGTGAGACTAGCATCAGTTTCAGCTCAAAACTTGACATCATGCAAGGTCTCAGCTACAGGCTGAAGTCCAGCTAGTCATTCTTGAAGAGCAGTGGCAGGGGTTCGGTCTGGTTGAAAAAGTCCATCAGCTTGAGATGTTTTTTGCAGCTTTTGATGTAGGGCTTAAGGTCAACCTGCACAGCAAGGTAGTTAATGCAAGAGAAGGCGTTAATGGTGAGGCTTGCTCCCCCAGGGGCAAGGACATACTACTGGGATCTAAAGTCAGTGGTAATGCTGATCTGGACATGATGGAATATCCTGTTTTCCAGGACATAGGGTTCATAAAGATAGAAGATGCTGAGCTAGGAGTCATAGAGCACCTGGATGTGAGTAGTTGGTGATAGTCTGATTTATCCTTTTGTAGTCAAGTTTACAAACTAATGCTAGCCTGTCCTGATGAATGCCTTTTTGAGCAACAGCTATCTCTACACATAGACATTCTCATGCTGAGGATGCTTCTGACCACCTGCTCTGAATTTGGCTTTACCAGCTTTATCTAGATGTGGTAGGCCAGAAGGTTGGAGATAAGCACTCCACCAGACAACTAGAGCACCTGGTTGAACTCCTAAAAGTAGGACAGCAGTCTGAAAGTCTATCTGCAGGACTCTTCCTCATCCCCATCACTCTCCAGCACTCTTTTCTAGTCAACCAACTAGCCAAAGAATAACAGGTACTCGATGGTCTTGAACAGTCTCAGTTCAGAATGCAGCTTCACTCGCAGCTTGATCTTCTTGCGCCTCTCCAGGATCTGATAATTGTACTGGTAGAACGTGCTGATCATCAACTCAAATATCTGTAGGCTGGAGTTGTCAGCCAGCCTGAAGGAGCTAGTATCATGCCCCTCCACAATTACTTGGAGGAACAGTACGAACCCTGTCTGGTTCTTGAAAATCACACAGAAGGGTTCTTTGTGGCGCATAGGGACCACCACCTTCAATGCAGAGCTGTCCTGCTCATTCTCAAGCGGCAGGCATGCGATAATAGCCTTCATCTTATCATGTTCCAGCTTCTGGGGCATGTTCCAGCCCTGGTAGTTTTAGAAGAAGTCCTTGACAAACTGGAAGTCAAAGTCCTGCTTGAACCGGTGTGTGAGTTAGCTGACTATCTTGTGCATCCTCACTCCCTCGATGATAAGAGTCCTGAGGAACTCTTCAGTGACTCTGACTCGTAGAGTACTGCCAAGATCCACTTTAGCTTATCTCTTCTGCCCGGTTAGCAGCTCACACTACACTCTGAGTGCATCTACCATGGGCTAGAATATTTTGAGTCTGTGGTTGAGACAGTCCACCTTTATTACTGTGATGCTTTCAAACTGTTGTGAGATCTTGTCCAGGACAAACTCAAGCCGCTCGAATTCAAAGCTGAGTAGAGCTAGAGGGGTGTTGTTCAGACTCTGGATAGTCACTGTTAAAGGCTACACCTCAACAAACAACTTACTAATGCTCATGTCGCTTGCTCTAGCTTTATCTGTTGTGCCATCGTTGCCTACTGCTAGAACATGCTTACTGATGAAGTCCTTGTAGATCACAATGTGCCAACAACCTTTGCACATAGCAACGTTGGATAAACACTACCTAGGCAAGCAAGCTGACCAAGTGCAGTGGCAAGTTTAAGCTAGTTGAAGTCTTGCTTATCTGTAATTCCCAGTCATGCTGCTTGACCTTAGCATTTACTACCAATGAACTTTTATTAGACAGTTAGTAGCGAATTGTCTACTTCTACTCTTTTACTAGGATCAGGGCAATTCCTGACAGCAGAAGCTTACCATCTGTCCGATCTAGCTCTCTTTTGAAGTCCAGTTCAGCAGCCCCAACTTCCAGGATGAATGTTTGTGGACATCTGCCGATCTTTGCATGAAAACAGCCGACCTTGACATTGCACCCAACTCCCATTTATGTCTTGACAGCTGCTTCCTTCTTGAAAATGTGAGTGAGCTGCTCATCGTCAAAGACGAACAGACCCCTGTAGAGTCCATCAAGATGGGCAGTTATTTGCGCAACAAGAAGTAATTAACTTGGAGGGCAGGTCCAACGACAATGCCGTTTCGATGCAGTGGACATTTATTTAGAAGGCTAGCTTATACAGTTCTTTTTACAGCTTCAAGTGAAACCCATATGCATCTTCATGACTGCTAGTGATCTTAAGGAGGCTTATCCGCTCCTGGATGTCAAGGCTTCTAGTCTCAGATTGCAAGTGCAGCGAACTTACATCAACACTCAAGGCGACTCTTTATTGTCGGTATGCTATTTATTGTCCAAGGTTGAGGCAGATGATTGACCGGCCTACATCAAGAGAAAGGTTGCCAGCCATGCCGTTTGCCATGCTCACTCGTATGCAGTCATTCACCTTCAGACAACAATGCACCCTTCTTTGTGGCTGGTCTTACTCTGGCCTGCTCTAAATCAGCAGGCCTAGGATGCGTCTACCTGATTGTCTTTGAATCAGCTATGACCAGTAAGTGTTCATGCACTAAATGGCCTCTGATCCTGCACTCAGCAGATGTCCCAGGATTTCAGACTACAGGCAGATATCGGCCTACCCAATTGTAAACTATAGGGACAGTCTCTAACTGAGATCGAATGGCTTTGAACAGGATGAGCTTATGCGCAGGTGGGTGGTGTCACCAACAAAGACACTGCTCTTCACTGAGAACAGAGTGGTATATACCTCAGATTCAGCCTCCCAGCTAAGCGAGACATCTTCAGCTGATACTCCGTGCAGTACATGTAATGCAGTTAAAAGTACCTGTACAGCACGTGTTAAAGATTATCCCTGATTTTTTAAACAGCCAGAATCTGCTGATACTCCGAATAGAGTGGACTGCTTTGAAGCGTGCTAACTGCTAGCCGAACTCCTCTTCATTGAAGTACTGCTTCGGAAACAGCTGGAAACGGAATTCTTTCAGTTCTGCTTAAAAGGGCCTTTTCCCCAATGCGAATGCGAATGCTTATATTCCTTAGGTCTAGATCAACGGTCTTTCTCTGGTCACTCGGCTGGTTTCTCTCTTTCTGGTGGTGCTGACTAACCAGAGCAGCTGGCCAGTCCAGCTCAACCACTTCAGACAGCACTTTATACCCTGACTTCACAAGCCTCTAGTCAGCAGTAAACACCTGATCCTTTATGCGGACACGATAGAGATGCTAGCTGCCAAAGGTCTGCTTCCTGAACTCGAGTGAGAAGGCTGGCTCAATTATAAGTCCTTCTAGCAGGACAAGATTCTTGATGGTGACATTGATTTCCTGCTTATCGTGATCCAACTGCTTTCTGTATCGGATAGGGCCTAGCTACACGACTGTAGTGTGGTAGTAGTCAAAAGTGAGAGGCTAGAAGTTGCACTTGCTATATGACATGTTTAAGGTGAGCAGCTAGAGTTAAAGATGGTTTCGTACTGGTTGTTTGTTATGGCTGGAGGGTCGTAGTACAGATTATGGACGATTTAATTCCTCAACCTTTTCCAGTTCTGAGCCTTGTCATGCTACAGACTGCTCTACCTTTTGAGCTTATCCATCACGTACCCCACTGTCTTCAGTATGTAGTCAATCAAACTTAGACTCACCTTTAAGTCAAGTCGACCCATTCTAGACTTTATCTCATACCGGCGGAGTAGCTAAGAGTCAGTCATTTTAAGCTCTGCTGTCCACTAAAGGTTTTAGATATAGGCCTTGAGTAGTAATTCAGACTTATCTGCTATAGCCTGCAGGTGAAAGCATTCAGCCCGACTTCCTTCCCACTCAATGTCAGGACCCCTAGCTCAGCCTCCAGATGGGCATACTCTTCTGTGACTATTTATAAGCATGGCAAAGGGATGTTCATTTTAAAGTTGAACTTCTTTGCTGCCATGAAAAGAGGGGCTACCATTGGTATCAAAGTCTAGTAGTTTGTACTGACGGTTATGCCTGACCCCTGCTTCAAAAAGAACCTCATGAACTCGACAGTCCAGTCAATCAGCCACTTATCTACCTTAACTGTTAGTTTATCAAGTTAAGCTTGCATTTAATTGCAGCCCTAATGTATCCTGCCAACAGACTGCAACAGCAGCTTATCCCATGAGTGATAAACCAGGTTGTGCTGTTCTGCTTTCCTTTGCTGGAGAGCTGATGCAGTGCGTATTTTGAACACACAATTTAGATACTTAGTCATAGTCTCTTCAAAGCTGAGAAAGAAACTAAGGTTTTTTATGGTGAGGGTGATATGGTCTTACCTGCCGACATTGCTAATAGCAAGTTCGATCTTATTCGTGATGAACTTGAGATCCAGGAATATTTCGAAATCTTCAAAGCTTTCTTCCTATTCATCCATGCTCACCAGCTCTCGTATCTTCTGGGCCAGTTCTTACCGGTTGCCGCTCCTCACAGCCTTGCTTAAATTGGCCCGCACCAGCTGCTACATCACGAACTGTTTGGCGAATTCCTTCAGGCTGCTCAGCCCGTAGCAACTCAGCACTTTCATAAAGGCGTTTTTCTGCTCCAGGCTGCCGTAGACCGTATTCGGGACATTCGCAAGTGCATGGTATTCCTTCTTGGGCTTGTTGTAGATACGCTAGAAAGTCTAGCAGAACTACCGTCTGTTCTTGCCCTCGTGGATTTGTTAAGCCATGTTGAGGGTGATGCTGCGACTGATGCGCTTTTTGACCCTTAGGATGAAGAAGACTAAGTCGACTATTTGACTGACCATGAGGTTGTTGGTTTTGCAGATGACTGACTCGATGGAGATAGTGGCTTCATAGGCAGGGAGCCCCTCCATCTTAAGACTGTTCTTCTTGAGGATCAAGTCCGCATCAAGCTGCAGCACTGCTTCCATCCGGATAATGCTAGGAAGCTCTTCCTTCTTATCCTTACTGGACTTTTCTTACTTTTTGTCGCTCTTGAAAATGTTCTTGAATCGGTTCAGCTTGGTAGTTTTTGTTGGTGATTTTGTTGGGGACTTCGCTTATGATTCGAGTTGGGTGCCAAGCAGGCTCTACAGCAAGGCGTTTTTGTCACTGTCTGATATCAGCTAAGAAATGAGAGTGTCCTTGTCCTCGTCTTCGTTCCAGTAGACTTTCAAGCCGAACATTCTGGCACTCTTGGTGAGAGGGATGCCAATTTTCTTGTGCCAGAATACCTTTTGGCCATTGTCATTGATGGTAAAGAAGTTGAGCTAAGGCAGAAAGACTCCAAAGCTGTAAGGCTTGGAATGCTTCCTACTTTAAATCCGAACATGTATTCTTTTGACCTGCCCTCTCAGATTATTCAGCACCTTTTGCAAAATGGCCTGACCCCTGAAATCTTTCTTTTCTTTGCTTTCTTTTGTCTACTCTGCCTACAGGGCATCCTCGATCAACTCAAATATCAGCTTGTACTTTGTCTATATAGGCATCGCTTCATCCACCAAACTGTCTTAGTGCAATTAAGCCACCACTGCCACATCCTCCAATACGAATTCCGCATTCTCCTGGCTCAGCTTGGTCCATGGCACTTTTAACCACAGTCTGCCAACATACGACAGCACCATTTGAAAAGGCAGATCTAGTGACCATTCTACTAGCTGAAATAAAGATTTCGTTGTTCACCTCAATGCGCTACAAGCTGAGTTCTCCCGACAGCAAGTCAAACTTGATTTTGTCCATGCCAGACAAGAACCGGCCGATGTACCTGTCAACCAGCTTTGATATAACTTTGTCGAACATATAAAATATTGAATCATCATCGGAAGGGTGCACTCTACGACTCATCGATATGTCTATCCTTTAGTGCTACAGTCCTGGTACGACCGAATCATCAACCTTTCTTATAGCTGCTCATCTTCCCTGCCCCTCCCCCAACAAGATATCTGCCTGATGGGTTTAGTACTCGGATATGTGGCTTGTATTGCATCTATCCACTCGTCGGACATGAATAGATTTTTAAATCATTGTGATTGAAAGCCTGTTAAGAAGGGACAAGATTGAAGAAGTCAACCTTAAAATGAATGAGGATAAACTACAGAACTGAACAGGACAGGCTCTATGTAGGATCAGTCGTTTAAATTGGGTTGAATTACCAGACTCTACCTTTTGCAAACGAGACGCAAGGTGAAGTCCTGTAGAAATCAGTGCTAGTGGTGGGTTTACTATGTGAATCCGACGTGTAATATGATAAGACCATACACATAACGGAAAGGCTTACTGGGAAATAGATGTGTCTCACTGAAAGATTATCCCCGAGCATACACATATGATCTTTAGGAGAGGCAGGCAATTGATAAACAAGATGTCCTCGATCCCCAGAATCAATAACTGCAATGTAAGTACAATCAATCCCTCAGAGCTAAGCACAATTAACACTCTAAATTGAAAGGCTTGTAAGTTATCACAAGATTCTGGAGAGAGAGAGAATTGACTACAAGTCGACCTTAGGCAATCATTCTCTGCTGAATGATGGAGGTATTGGCTAAAGAGGTAATGAAAGTGCAATAAATAATAACTACTTGAACCAACACTACTCTCTCAGTATAGAAACAAGGCATCTTTCTCACAAACTTTGTCAGAAAGGAGCACTGAATTGAAGGAGACTTTGAGACAGAGCAGGAAAAAAAATAGTTACAAAACCATTTTCAACCAGTCAAGTAAAAAGACAAGCTGCAAAAAGATGAAGCGAACTCAAATTGATAGATGGACGTCGTGAATCTTCCGAATCGGCAGAAGATAGTTAGACAACCTTCTCCACATGGGCAGGCAGCATAAGCTACTTGAGCAAACAAAGGGAGCATAAGATCAAGATTGTGACTTTCGGTCAATATTAATCCCTGACATCATTTGTAGTAAGGTGACTCTCTTTTAGGTATCTTGATGAACTTTTAAATCATTACTCGTCGTATTCATGAGTATTAAAATAAATAAAATCTTTGTGAGCACAAGTACCATGAACTGATTCAGATTGTCACTTACTTATATCTGTAACTAACTATGCAAGCTGTTGTATTTTGTGCACTGCCTCCAATGATCAGCAACACCTCTTCAGGAATCTATTCTGACCATAAGCTGTACAAATATAAATGAACCATGAATAATCAACCATCCTTTACTAGTTTAAGAAGTTTCTGCAGTTAATCTGCAAAGAGTGTGTTCGATTAGAGCGAAGAATGTTTCAATTTTAGCTTCTTGACGTAGGAATACTCGATTGTGTGATTCCCTACAGCTTCTTCCTTTTAGCTCTTAGTATTCCCCAGCACGACGTGTCTCCATTTCTCGATACTGTTTGCTTAATCCTCTTTGTGCACAATAAATTCAATGAGATTTCGAGCCTTTTTGACATTCCTATTCAGATTATCGCTGATCGTTACTTCAAATGAGGTGATGATAAATTTAGTAGGGTCCTTCTTCCCTTTCTCCATGAACAGAAAGTCTACTGATGGGTTGTTCTAAGCAAGTTGCAGCTACTTCTTGTTTTGCATGGGCTAGGCAAAGACTGTACCGTCTTTTGTCAGTTAAACTAAGTCTTCAAAGGTTTTTGTGAATGAAAAAATCGGTTTCGTATGCGGATCGTTAAGATTAGGAAGCTCAAGGAAATAACCAACTTGTGTATTCCTGATAAAAAATTATTCATATTCCCCTTTTTTATTGTTGAAGAACTTGAAGGTTGTTTGTTATTTGGACATCGCTCTCAGTATGCAATCTTCAACAGCAATCCCAAGAATTTTATGTCGCTGAACCAACATTTAAAAAAACTTGCCTTTATTTTATTGCTTGTTAAAAAGATCGAGAAAAGCAACTTTCAGAATTTGATTAAGCATATGTAAAGGTAGCCTACTGATAATTTTAATTCCATTTTCAAAGTTTTCAACTTTGAAAAGAGTTTTATCCAATCTTTAGTAAAGTCTTGCCTTTTTACGCTTTATAAAGGGAAGCTAACTTTTGCCTTGTTATTCATTTTCTTTTGCTTCAGCTTATTAAATGAAATCCATGGTGAATTGTATTAAGGACTAGTTCTCAATAACCCATTGCTCATTGATGAAATTGAGGGATCTTTTCTGTCGTTATTCCAATTCCTTTTAAAAAGCGTTATTCATCGTCTTTTCAATTATGTTTTTTGTTTAACCGAATGTGGCCTCGGTTGAGCTTTAATAAATATTGAGATGGCTCAGGATGTTGACACTGTCTTCAATTTGGTCTTACCGGCATTCTCTCTAGGCCTTCTCAATCTACTAAAGATGTTCCCTATGATTGCGCTTTAGCTCAAAGGCAGCAACTCTTATAAACTCTTTCTTCAACTCACCAAGATTAGGGGACTCTAAAATGCTGATTTAGTATCTGGGTGCTTTACTGTGATAATCGATGTTCAGGGCTTTAATTGAAGATGGCACTCTCAACAGTTAATGAAACTGAATATTGATTGAACTGTTGTAGAGAACATGGCTCGAACCAAATAGCGTTTGAGCAGTTTACAGCCAAACGGTAACTGAATCTTTTAAATTCTTGAGATGTTGTTTCTTTTCTTATTCTTTTAAAGGATCCTTTATGTTGAGATATTCCTTGTTGAATTAAGTAGCATCAGATACTAAGCTGTTGAATTGGTCAAACACAACCACACCTTTGTGGTTCTTAAACAGCCTCCTAATTGTGATCAGTTATTTAGTGTCAAGCCTCTTTTATGCAGGGATCTGTGAATTGATCAAATGCATGACATATTCGATATCATAATTATTCCTTTAGTAACTCAAATAAAAGACACGAGGGATGTCTCGGAATTATTAGCAGGCAGGGTCAATACCCACATCGTAGTCGCTTATTAACCCTGAGAGGTAACAGTAGAAGATGATGGATACAGTCTTGGATATTCCTGCTTATCCATACAAAAGGGCATCAGTGTAAAAGTTACGCAGGATGTTGAACACAATGGGCGTTACGATCTGATTTGGTAAAAAAGGAAACTGTTTGCTATCTTATTGACTCCCAAACTTAATTCTCTTTTGAGTTCTGAAATGATCAGGCAACTCGGCACCTGATCTAAAATCAAAAATATTTTTGTAGAAGGACACCACCTCAGGTTAGTTCCTATATTCCTTTTACAAGTGATTGAGGATACGTTCGGTCATGGACAATTGTTTGTCTTAGTCATTCAAGGATGACAAGCCCTTCATTTTGTAATTCGAGAAGGCGATAGGCGGAGTGGAGGAGATGAGCCTAATAATTGAAGCTGCTGCCTTGGCTTTGTCCTTGGCATGCTTCATTTCCAACTCAGTAGCGAATTGGCGCCTGATCAAGATAAGTTTCGATATCATTATTAATTATGGATAATTTGCATCCCTTTTCTACACATACATGGCTTCAGTTACACTTTTCAAATGGTTGTCCATGTTTGGTATCGATTTGGCATCAGTTTGTTATTATACTCTCTCCTTGCTTTTCCTCGAAGCCTCCTTCAAATCCATTGATGTGGAAATATCCAATCTCCGTTTCTTTGAGGTTCTGCAGATTAATCTGACCACTGATACTTTTCAGATTGTGTCTGGTTGAATAGTTGTACCTAATTTTCTGACAGAGTTTGTGCGATGCCTTGTTTCTACTGAGAGAGTAGTGTTAGTTGCATGTTCATTGCTCAAAGATTCCTGGTCAAATGATCTTGCTTGTGTCTCTGGTCCTGGATCTCAATTACTACTTCAACCTTTAATAGAAAGCCATTATTACCAGTAGCATCGACTTAGCATTGTGCCAATGTTTGAAAACTTTTCTTAATCGCCTCATTCTCGGTAGATTGGTTGAAATGAACTATGAACATTCAGCTTCCTATTGGATCACTGAATTACCAACCTGAAGTTATGATTAGTTATATCAAGAGCCTTAAGAAAAAGTACAAGATACAGATACAGATAACTTTGTCGATTAAAAAGATGCAGTCCTTTACGCCTAGCTGCAAATATCCTGAAACAGACAACCCATTTGTATTAGCCACAGGTGAAGAAACAGGAGAAACGCCTGCTAAATTCTCAGCGACCTTATCAATGCAGGAGTCTACATGTTGTATACAAGTGCACTAGAACGGATTCCCATGCTCGCTTCCTAAGGATCTTTTGCTTGGGCAGATATCTCACTTTATGAAGAGCAGATCAAAGATGATTGCATGGTCGATGCGTCACGTATGAGTTTAGTTCAATCTGTCCTGCATAGAGAAAACCCTGTTCAAAATGGACTCCTTCTCGTTGCTTGTCTGTTGGTATCACTGTTTTTTTTCCACTCGTGAACTTAAAATAGAACAACAACTTAGAGAGTGTACAGAGCAGTGAACCCTGTATTGGAATTAAAACCTTGTAGTTATTCAGGGACTGATTAGTTGTTAGTCAAGTAACATCAGCTGCTAAATCTACTGGAAACTCACATCAGTCCGTTGGTTGAACAAATGGGATGCCTCCCCATAATTTAGTCATTAGCGAAAGGCGTCTTAGACTAATAGCCCTACGTTAGAAAGTATCTATCCACTCGTAGGACGATGAATAGATTTTTAAATCATTGTGATTGAAAACATGTTCAAATAAATCTCTTTAAAAATAAACAACTTAGATGATGGGGCGTTGTTGATGGGTTGTTCAAAAAGGACAAGATTGAAGAAGTCAACCTTAAAATGAATGAGGATAAAACAGCAAAACTAAATAGGACGTTCTATGTAGGATCGAACATTGATTTGAATACTACCTTTTGCAAGAAGGATGAGAACAAAGTTGCAGAATTCAATGCTAATGGTGGGTTCACTATGTGACTCCGACGTGTAATATGATTAGACCATAAACATAACGGAAACCGAAGCTTACTGGGAATATAAATAGATGTGTCTCACTGAAAGATTATCCCGAGCAAATCTACATCCACCAACACCACTTAAAGTATGATCTTTAGGAGAGACAGGCAATTAATAAACAAGATGTTCTCAACTACTTGAATATCTATCGCCCAGAATCAATAACTGGAATGTAAGTTCAATCGAGAGATCTAAGGAAATCCAACTCGAGGCTATATACAGTCTTAGCGTGCAGGTGGAGCAGCAAATTAAAAAGAATAACCTAGAAATCTCTTGGCATTTAAATTGTCAATATTAATCATGCACTAGACATCATTGACCTACGTCCTTCTCACTGAAGACTAGCAAGAAAACGCCTAACTCAAATTATGAAGGAGATGGGATCTAGTACGAAGACTACGCTGTTGCTAATCTCTAATTGAAGAAAATGGACAGATAATAAGTTTGACCAGCTGCCTTTACTTTCGATTCAATAGCAACAAATAGCCATCAAAGATCATCAGCTCGATTAGAAGACCTTAGGCAATAATTCTCTGCTGAATGATGGAGGAAGCATTGGCTAACAGAGGTGATGAAAGGCAATAATAAAAACAAAATGAATGAAGTTGGAGTACACTCAGTGGTCAAATTATCTTGCTTGTTTCTCTCCTTCAAGTCTCAGTTCGCTTTTCAGATTCTTTGAATGTAAAGGTGCAATAACTGCTTGAACCATCCACCCCCAGCACTTGAAGGAGAACAACAGCTTAGAGAGTGAAAGAGAGAGAGTCTGAGTTGAATGAATATTTACAGAGCAGTGAACCAACAATTATAGAGTTCAACTATGTGCCTATTAATTTGCTCAATAATAATAATGATACAATGATGAATTCTTCTCCTATTAGATGAACAAGCTATAGATAAGAATAGCTACCAAGAAGAAGGGTTGGGGTTGGGGTTGGGGTTGGGGTTGGGGTTGGGGTTGGGGTTGGGGTTGGGGTTGGGGTTGGGGTTGGGGTTGGGGTTGGGGTTGGGGTTGGGGTTGGGGTTGGGTTTCTTAATGTTTGAGTATTCGATTGGATGCTTCCCCAGTACGTATTTAACCCTATCACTCTAACTATGACCAAGAATAACGTGTCTCCATAACTCGATTTTTTGCTATTTAGCCTAATCTTGTTTTACGTTATGTTAGATAATTGCATTAACCTTCTTAACTTTTTTCTACAGACTGCTATTCCTGTCACTAATTGTTACATCGAATGAAGTGATGATAAACTTAGTAGGATCTTTCTTCCCTTTTTCCAAGAATAACAAATCCACCGATGGATTGTCCTCTGCATGTGAGTAATTGCTTTTTCTTTGTACAGGCACAGCATAAACTGTTCCATTTTGTGTCAGTGGAACGAGTTTTCCAAATGTTTCTTTGAATGAAAAATCCAAAGATGATTTAGGATTATTTGGACTAAGAAATTCAAGGAAATGCCCAGTTTGTGTCGCCCTGATAAAAAATTATTCATGGATTTTACTTGTATTGTTTAAGAATTTAAAGGTTGTCTGTGATTTTTTCATTGCACACAATATGCATGATTAAACAAGGCCTCCAAGCAATTTGTTTTGATGAGCCGCCTTCTTGTAGAATTATGTGTCATTGATTTGTTTCTTTAAAAGATCGTTGAAGGTAAGTTTCAATATTTTATTTAGTAGATGTAGCGAAATCCGACTGGTGATTTTTACCTTATCTCCTTATAAGTTCACAACTTTAAACAGATTCTTGTCAAGCCTTTCGTAAATCTGATCTTTTATACGTATTACAGAAGGAAGCTTAAAATGGCTTTATTATTACTTTTCTTATTATTCTCTTGCTTCAGCTTAGTTAATAAAATCCATGGTGAATTGGATCATAAAAGTGTTCTCAATAACCCATTGCTCATTGATGAAATTGAGGGATCTTTTCTGTCGTTATTCCAATTCCTTTTAAAAAGCGTTATTCATCGTCTTTTCAATTATGTTTTTTGTTTAACCGAATGTGGCCTCGGTTGAGCTTTAATAAATATTGAGATGGCTCAGGATGTTGACACTGTCTTCAATTGGGTCTTACCGGCATTCTCTCTAGGCCTTCTCAATCTACTAAAGATGTTCCCTATGATTGCGCTTTAGCTCAAAGGCAGCAACTCTTATAAACTCTTTCTTCAACTCACCAAGATTAGGGGACTCTAAAATGCTGATTTAGTATCTGGGTGCTTTACTGTGATAATCGATGTTCAGGGCTTTAATTGAAGATGGCACTCTCAACAGTTAATGAAACTGAATATTGATTGAACTGTTGTAGAGAACATGGCTCGAACCAAATAGCGTTCGAGCAGTTTTCAGCCAAACGGCAACTGAATCTTTTAAATTCTTGAGATGTTGTTTCTTTTCTTATTCTTTTAAAGGATCCTTTATGTTGAGATATTCCTTGTTGAATTAAGTAGCATCAGATACTAAGCTGTTGAATTGGTCAAACACAACCACACCTTTGTGGTTCTTAAACAGCCTCCTAATTGTGATCAGTTATTTAGTGTCAAGCCTCTTTTATGCAGGGATCTGTGAATTGATCAAATGCATGACATATTCGATATCATAATTATCCCTTTAGTAACTCAAATAAAAGACACGAGGGATGTCTCGGAATTATTAGCAGGCAGGGTCAATACCCACATCGTAGTCGCTTATTAACCCTGAGAGGTAACAGTAGAAGATGATGGATACAGTCTTGGATATGCCTGCTTATCCATACACAAGACTCTTCATTCTAAGGTTGCACAGGATGTTGAACACAATGGGCGTTACGATCTGATTTGGTAAAAAAGGAAACTGTTTGCTATCTTATTGACTCCCAAATTAAATTCTTTATTGAGTTCTGAAATGATCAGGCAACTCGGCACCTGATCTAAAATCAAAAATATTTTTGTAGAAGGACACCACCTCAGGTTAGTTCCTATATTCCTTTTACAAGTGATTGAGGATACGCTCGGTCATGGACAATTGTTTGTCTTAGTCATTCAAGGATGACAAGCCCTTCATTTTGTAATTCGAGAAGGCGATAGGCGGAGTGGAGGAGATGAGCCTAATAATTGAAGCTGCTGCCTTGGCTTTGTCCTTGGCATGCTTCATTTCCAACTCAGTAGCGAATTGGCGCCTGATCAAGATAAGTTTCGATATCATTATTAATTATGGATAATTTGCATCCTTTTCTACACATACATGGCTTCAGTTACACTTTTCAAATGGTTGTCCATGTTTGGTATCGATTTGGCATCTGCTTGTTATTATACTCTCTCCTTGCTTTTCCTCGAAGCCTCCTTCAAATCCATTGATGTGGAAATATCCAATCTCCGTTTCTTTGAGGTTCTGCAGATTAATCTGACCACTGATACTTTTTCAGATTGTGTCTGGTTGAATAGTTGTACCTAATTTTCTGACAGAGTTTGTGCGATGCCTTGTTTCTACTGAGAGAGTAGTGTTAGTTGCATGTTCATTGCTCAAAGATTCCTGGTCAAATGATCTTGCTTGTGTCTCTGGTCCTGAATCTCGCCTCATTCTCGGTAGATTGGTTGATATGAACTATGAACATTCAGCTTCCAATTAGATCACTGAATTACCAACCTGAAGTTATGATTAGTTATATCAAGAGCCTTAAGAAAAAGTACAAGATACAGATACAGATAACTTTGTCGATTAAAAAGATGCAGTCCTTTACGCCTAGCTGCAAATATCCTGAAACAGACAACCCATTTGTATTAGCCACAGGTGAAGAAACAGGAGAAACGCCTGCTAAATTCTCAACGACCTTATCAATGCAGGAGTCTACTTGTTGTATACAAGTGCACTAGAACAGATTCCCATGCTCGCTTCCTAAGGATCTTTTGCTTGGGCAGATATCTCACTTTATGAAGAGCAGATCAAAGATGATTGCATGGTCGATGCGTCACGTATGAGTTTAGTTCAATCTGTCCTGCATAGAGAAAACCCTGTTCAAAATGGACTCCTTCTCGTTGCTTGTCTGTTGGTATCACTGTTTTTTTTTCCACTCGTGAACTTAAAATAGAACAACAACTTAGAGAGTGTACAGAGCAGTGAACCCTGTATTGGAATTAAAACCTTGTAGTTATTCAGGGACTGATTAGTTGTTAGTCAAGTAACATCAGCTGCTAAATCTACTGGAAACTCACAGTTGGTTGAACAAATGGGATTGCCTCCCCATAATTTAGTCATTAGCGAAAGGCGTCTTAGACTAATAGCCCTACGTCAGAAAGTATCTATCCACTCGTAGGACGATGAATAGATTTTTAAATCATTGTGATTGAAAACATGTTCAAATAAATCTCTTTAAAATAAACAACTTAGATGATGGGGCGTTGTTGATGGGTTGTTCAAAAAGGACAAGATTGAAGAAGTCAACCTTAAAATGAATGAGGATAAAACTACAAAACTAAACAGGACAGGTTCTATGTAGGATCAATCGTTAACATTGAAATGACCAGACTCTACCTTTTGCAAGAAGGATGAGAACAAAGTTGCAGAATTCAATGCTAATGGTGGGTTCACTATGTGACTCCGACGTGTAATATGATTAGACCATAAACATAACGGAAACCGAAGCTTACTGGGAATATAAATAGATGTGTCTCACTGAAAGATTATCCCGAGCAAATCTACATCCACCAACACCACTTAAAGTATGATCTTTAGGAGAGACAGGCAATTAATAAACAAGATGTTCTCAACTACTTGAATATCTATCGCCCAGAATCAATAACTGGAATGTAAGTTCAATCGAGAGATCTAAGGAAATCCAACTCGAGGCTATATACAGTCTTAGCGTGCAGGTGGAGCAGCAAATTAAAAAGAATAACCTAGAAATCTCTTGGCATTTAAATTGTCAATATTAATCATGCACTAGACATCATTGACCTACGTCCTTCTCACTGAAGACTAGCAAGAAAACGCCTAACTCAAATTATGAAGGAGATGGGATCTAGTACGAAGACTACGCTGTTGCTAATCTCTAATTGAAGAAAATGGACAGATAATAAGTTTGACCAGCTGCCTTTACTTTCGATTCAATAGCAACAAATAGCCATCAAAGATCATCAGCTCGATTAGAAGACCTTAGGCAATAATTCTCTGCTGAATGATGGAGGAAGCATTGGCTAACAGAGGTGATGAAAGGCAATAATAAATACAAAATGATGAAGTTGGATTAGATTCAGTGGTCAAATTATCTTGCTTGTTTCTCTCCTTCAAGTCTCAGTTCGCTTTTCAGATTCTTTGAATGTAAAGGTGCAATAACTGCTTGAACCATCCAGCACTTGGAGGAGGACAACAGCTTAGAGAGTGAATATTTACAGAGCAGTGAACCAACAATTATAGAGTTCAACTATGTGCCTATTAATTTGCTCAATAATAATAATGATACAATGATGAATTCTTCTCCATTAGATGAACAAGCTATAGATAAGAATAGCTACCAAGAAGAAAAATAAATGCTCATAATTCAATCATGCTTATGCTGAACTAACTTAGCAAATTCTGTAGCTATTCTGCATAGTACCTATCTGGTTCTAGTGGCCCATGCTTTAATTATAGTTTCTTAATGTTTGAGTATTCGATTGGATGCTTCCCCAGTACGTATTTAACCCTATCACTCTAACTATGACCAAGAATAACGTGTCTCCATAACTCGATTTTTTGCTATTTAGCCTAATCTTGTTTTACGTTATGTTAGATAATTGCATTAACCTTCTTAACTTTTTTCTACAGACTGCTATTCCTGTCACTAATTGTTACATCGAATGAAGTGATGATAAACTTAGTAGGATCTTTCTTCCCTTTTTCCAAGAATAACAAATCCACCGATGGATTGTCCTCTGCATGTGAGTAATTGCTTTTTCTTTGTACAGGCACAGCATAAACTGTTCCATTTTGTGTCAGTGGAACGAGTTTTCCAAATGTTTTTTTGAATGAAAAATCCAAAGATGATTTAGGATTATTTGGACTAAGAAATTCAAGGAAATGCCCAGTTTGTGTCGCCCTGATAAAAAATTATTCATGGATTTTACTTGTATTGTTTAAGAATTTAAAGGTTGTCTGTGATTTTTTCATTGCACACAATATGCATGATTGAACAAGGCCTCCAAGCAATTTGTTTTGATGAGCCGCCGTCTTGTAAAATTATGTGTCATTGATTTGTTTCTTTAAAAGATCGTTGAAGGTAAGTTTCAATATTTTATTTAGTAGATGTAGCGAAATCCGACTGGTGATTTTTACCTTATCTCCTTATAAGTTCACAACTTTAAACAGATTCTTGTCAAGCCTTTCGTAAATCTGATCTTTTATACGTATTACAGAAGGAAGCTTAAAATGGCTTTATTATTACTTTTCTTATTATTCTCTTGCTTCAGCTTAGTTAATAAAATCCATGGTGAATTGGATCATAAAAGTGTTCTCAATAACCCATTGCTCATTGATGAAATTGAGGGATCTTTTCTGTCGTTATTCCAATTCCTTTTAAAAAGCGTTATTCATCGTCTTTTCAATTATGTTTTTTGTTTAACCGAATGTGGCCTCGGTTGAGCTTTAATAAATATTGAGATGGCTCAGGATGTTGACACTGTCTTCAATTGGGTCTTACCGGCATTCTCTCTAGGCCTTCTCAATCTACTAAAGATGTTCCCTATGATTGCGCTTTAGCTCAAAGGCAGCAACTCTTATAAACTCTTTCTTCAACTCACCAAGATTAGGGGACTCTAAAATGCTGATTTAGTATCTGGGTGCTTTACTGTGATAATCGATGTTCAGGATATCGATTTAGGGAGGCAATCTCGACAGTTAATGTAACTGAATATTGATTGAACTGTTGTAGAGAACATGGCTTGAACCAAATAGCGTTTGAGCAGTTTTCAGCCAAACAACTACTGAGTCTATTAAATTCTTGAGATGTTTTGTCTTTTCTTTTTCTTTACTGGGGTCCTTTATGTTGAGATATTTTTTGTTAAATTTAGTAGCGTCAGATACTAAGCTGTTGAATTGGTCAAACACAACCACACCTACATGATTTTGATAAAGCTTGTACACATTTGCAAATACTTAATTTTAGTCCTAAAGAGATCTCATCCTCCTTGGAACAGGAATCTGTGAATTGATTAATTTCAGTACATAAGTTAATTCTTTATATTCCTTCTAGTAACTCAAATAAAAGACACGAGGGATGTCTCGGGAATTATTAGCAGGCAGGGTCAATACCCACATCGTAGTCACTTATTAACCCTGAGAGGTAACAGTAGAAGATGATTGACACAGTCTTGGATATTCCTGCTTGTCCATACAAAAGGGCATCAGTGTAAAAGTTACGCAGGATGTTGAACACAATGGGTGTTACGATCTGATTGGGTAAAAAAGGAAATTTACGTTTGTTATCATATTGACTCCCAAACTTAATTCTCTTTTGAGTTCGGAAATGATCAGGCAACTCGGCACCTGATCTACAATCAAAAATATTTTTGTAGAAGGACACCACCTCAGGTTAGTTCTTATATTCCTTTTACAAGTGATTGAGGATACGTTCGGTCATGGAGAATTGTTTGTCTTAGTCATTCAAGGATGACAAGCTCTTCATTTTGTAATTAGAAAAGGCGATAGGCGGAGTGGAGGAGATGAGCCTAATAATTGAAGCTGCTGCCTTGGCTTTGTCCTTGGCATGCTTCATTTCCAACTCAGTAGCGAATTGGCGCCTGATCAAGATAAGTTTCGATATCATTATTAATTATGGATAACTGGCATCCCTTTTCTACACATGGCTTCAGTTACACTTTTCAAATGGTTGTTCAAATGTTTGCTAATACTGATTTGCTCACGGAGCATTGTGATCATAAATCTTCTGCAGATGGCAGATGAATGACGAAGATCTGTTTTGATCAATATGCAGAGATTTATTTTCCACTATCTTTCACCAGCACTCAGTTTGGTTCATCTGATCTTGACGAGTGAAGAAATACAAACACATGAATTATGGGAATAGGAGATTAGTCTATATTAAAAAGGTCGATTTTAACGTTGATTAGATAGCATCTTTATCATAATTTATACATGCCTTGTGTATCTTGATAGTTCAAAAAATCATTCAACACTCTCTGTTCAAATAGATGAATAGTAGTAAAACCTGCTTGAAAAGGAGGGTTAGCACAGGTACTACTATACATTCGTCAACTCGTTAAATTGGAGCAGTAAGTTCCTCATTATTTAAAAGAACTCTCTGCCAAGTCATTATTAATTAATACTAACCAGGTCAAGGCATTTCTGCACACACAGATGCCGTTTGCTTCGGCAATCTCATTATCATCTTTAGTTTACTATCAAATTGCAAAGTTTTATTCATGCACTCACAAACCTAGCTTCTAAAATTAGCTCTCCACAGAAGAAAGCCAATTGGAAATAAAAGGGTAGGCAAGATTGATTGGAAGCTTGTATCCCTGTTTTAAAGTCAAATATTAAGAGTAGGCGTGTTAGCCTTACCTTTTGGGAGGTGAAGAAATGATAATTTAATTAAGTGATAAATCAGACTGTCATACTTGGACTTTCCATCCAGAGGGTGAATTACACAGTAACTCTCCTTCGTATGATGGACAGCCATTGTCCTGATCGTGGGCTAATATGTCCTATCTGCCATGAGCAAGATCATACGAAGCACAATATCATGCCTCTCAAAATATTTTAAAATATTTTGACCAAAAAAGAGTTTAGATTGTGAGTTGGATGGAGGTTTATGGCAGGAAGAACAGTGTGATGGGGATTGGAGTGGCTGATTAGGAAGGAGGTCGGAAGTGAGTAAATCAAGAAGGGAAGATGATATATTGTAGCAAGAACAATAACAAAAGAGTTGTTGTTCGAATAGTTATGATAAAGGCTCACTATTCATAAACCATCGCCAACTATTTCACTTTGACTTGTCTGCAACAAGCTCTTTCAGCCTAGCTAGTATGCTATAAAGTATCTGTACTACCTACTTCTATTACTACTACTATCTCATGGAAGTTTAAAAGGCAGAAGACAACACCCATATCAGCTAGCCTCTTCGTGACAGGCTTCCCTATCTCGATCACACACACCTTGAGGTCATGTCTTTGATCGAAGGCAAGTGTCTACCTGGACGACTCAACCAAATATGCTCTAGGCATAAATTCAAGGCACCAGTCTACACCTACGCTGCTGACTGGCTACTCTAATCCAGCTAGATTCTGCATTAGAGCCGTGGACTACTGGGACATTAACTGTTCATGAAGGCACACACACTATGCTGCCGCTATCTTGCTGTCACTAGGAACCATACCTCCGTCATGCTGCACAAGATCTTAATAAGCTGCTATTCACTAGCCTGCAAGCTTGACTCAACTACTTCAAATGGTATCGAGTACTATGCCAGGGTACTAGGCAAGCACAAGTACTTGGTTAAGGAACTTGCTGAACTGGAGAGTAATATCACACTAGCACTGCAACAAGACTTCGACTTGAGTTGTCCACTGTTCTACAAAGTGCTTGAATAGGCAGAGGGGATGTCATTGAGTGAGCAATCACAGCTGCTAGAGGTGGCTATCCTAGTGATGATCAGCGACCATATGGGTCTATTCACCTCATAAGATGAATTGGCTCGAGCAGTGTACGGGCTGCGTTGTGGGATGATTCGAGAAGGATCATAAAAGCTGTGCTAGAGTCTGAAAGCACAGAAGGACAGATTCGGCAAGAGTTTATACTTGCTAAAGAAAGGGGAGTGGGCATTCAAGATACTCTGATTATTCATTCTGAATCCTTCTTGTACTTTTTAATGAGAGCCACTGTCTCATAGTTGGCCTCAGTCTCTATGCTGAAACTGCTGACAGTCTCGAACTTGTTAGTCTGTGACCAGTGGCAGGCATGAAACCTACAGTTCGAGTTCTTTCTCTATGTCAGCAAGTTCAGGGTATTAGTACTTACCCTCAAATGAGAGCAAGAGATGTTTGGCGCGAGGTGCCAACATCTTGATAAAAAGGAACTGCTTCATCTCAAAGCTAAGAATGTCCATGGGCACCTCCCAGAGGAAGACATGGTTGGCAGTGATGAACAAGCTTATGGGGTAGAACTTATCATTGATCTCTATGAACTCATCTCCTACCGAGCTGATGACAGTTGGAGTTGGCTCTAAAGAGCTCTTTCTGAAAAGAAGGCATTCAGGAATTTCGGGTCTGTTGTATTTCCTGAAGGGGTCGTGCAAGAAAGAGTCTCGGTTTGATCTCTTTTTGCGGTCCATTATCTGGATGCCCTGCAGGTTGGGACCCCCAGGCTTGCCGCTTGATATGTACCTGGTCAAAGCCCTCATCATCAAATCAATACTTTTACTAATCAACATCAAGTTTAACAGGTGAAGTACTTTTAAACCTTGACATAACCTCCATCTGCTTATTGACCCTGCCTTCTAGACCAGTAGCCCCTAGCTATTTCAGTCTGCCCAGCAAGCCTCTCAGCACCGGCTCCTTCACGTCAAACTATCTTTGCAGCTGGATGAAAGTTTGTCTGGACTGCTCAACCAGTTTTAATTCGATTTGTTTTTAAATCAAGGTGATCATGGTCTGCTGAGTGTAGTTGTCTTTGAGAGATTGTTGCTATTTTGAGCAGAGTGCCAGCTTGGCTTGGCAGGCTTCATGGTACTAGCTTTCAACTCGCTGTAGTAATTCATGTGCTGTAATATCTCTTGATATTTGAAGCCTGTAGGACTTTAGCTGGTTTCGATTGTTGACATAGCTGACAAAATTGCCATTCTTGACATGAATGTTGGCCTGCAAGAGTAGTGCCCAGTGTTTGTTTCTAGCCGATAGCATCAATCTGTCCACCTTCTGTTGTGCAACAGCCAGATCACCTCCTTCTACAAGCTGCTACAAGCATTAATTCAGATGCTGGATGTCCTTCTCTTCATCAAGTCTATCCCCAGCCAGAAATTGTTAGATTCCATGGGCAAAAGTCCTCAACCTCACATCGTCCACCGTTCCTTAGATTTTGGTAATAGCCCTGCCCTCCTCTGCGAAGATCATGGTTGGCACCTTCCTGATGTTGAGTTGTTTTGCAAGGTTAGTTGATTAGTCCGCATTGAGTTCCACATATTTGAGGGAGGAGGGATTGGTGAGTAGTTTTTGTAGTTTCTTTTGGAGGATGACAGCTGGCTAGTGCATGAAATCAGCATAGACCGTAATAAGCACAGATCCTCCACCTTTGACCTCTCTGTTCCATGACTCCTGCGAATCCACCTTGGAGAATGGTAAACCCTTCTTCCTTGCAAACCCTCTGATTGCAAATCTGAATATCATTTGATTTGATGGGAAAGAGTCTTTAAACAATCAGAGACAAGGCCTTCTGCAAAAATGCCAGCACCCTCCTCAACAGTCCTGACCTTATCAGTCTCCCTGTCCAAGTTAAGGGATTTCCATGCTTCCTTCAAATGCATCTGTGATAATTTCTCTATTGACATCACTGAATTCAAGCACATCTTTGGAGTTGGGGGAGTGGCTGCTTTTGTCATCTGGGACACTGACAACAACGGGCTTGTGGATTCACTCGAGTTGTTCACTGGACTGGCCATTTTTGGAGATATGAAGCAAGATTAGAAATTGCGGTTTTTGTTTGACTTGATCGACTTCAACGAAACGTAGGCTTTAAGCACTGATGACTTGGCCTTCATGATAAACTGCTGCATCAGTGCAGCCTACAAGGTGTATTCAATTACTGCAGAGATAAAGGTGCCAGAGATAGTAGAGTTCGTGTAGAGGAATTTTGAGCAGGGCAGCAAGATAAGGATAACGAACTTAATAAAGCTGGGCAGGTCAAGTCCTGAAATCTGTTAGTTCTTTGACGCTATAAGTGTGGACAATAAGATGCACAAGTCCAAGGGATAGCCGGCATAGTTGTGAAAGGACAGCCTTGTGGATAAAAATGAATTTGATAAGAGGTTATTTTTGAAAAGAGTGGTGATTTGGTTGCCAAACCGTATTCTAAAGGTAGTTTCAACTGATTAAAAAACATAGAATGCAACAAATATTAAATTCAACATAGTGGTTGAACTAGCGATATTGAATTAGTTTGCTTTTGAATTAGAGTTAATATGAGCTAATTGTAAGAAAATGATATTCTGCTCTGCCAAAAGGCATTTGATGGACTTGATTAAGACCTCACTGGCACCATCGCCTATGATCACTTTTAAGAGGCCATGAACCGTGTCGGTTGCAGCCCCTCCTTTTAAGAACTCAATAAACTTATCACGGAATTAGACCCTTAGAACAAAGGTTGCATAAGTTTCGACAGCTTTTTAAATTTGTATCGAGAGGTGAAGAACCAAGAAGAAGAGGAAGATGAAGACTAGGACACACTAGATGCCTACGTAGCAGTGGGTGGGCCCTAGGACAAGACAGGGAACGTGAATGCGAGTCTGCTGATAAAGATAATAAAATAAGAGTTTGAGCTGACGATTGACATCTAGAAGTTGATAAAATAGGTTGATGACTCTGAAAATGGACTCATTGAGTATGATGAGTTCAAGAATTTACTCAAAAAACGCAAAAACAAACTTTGATCAGTTTATCATACTCATTATCATAATCATCCATCAATTCAAATCAGGGACTTTTTTGTTGCTTCATAAGTGTTCTTTACACTCAAACCTAAATCCTTAGAAATCTGGGTGACAGCAATCGGGTGATACAAAACCTTGTTCTTTTCAAATAGGGAAACTGCCTTATCGTGGTCAAACGAGTTAATTGCATTGTAAAGAGGCCGGATGAACTTCATCCTTCCGATTCTTGTTAGAACTCGGTCATCTATGGTATCAAGTACATCCGAGAATTTACTGTTCAGACAGTACAGAAACCAGGGTACCAATACCTAAAAGTTATTAACTGTTTCTGAAATGTTAAAAGTTTCGTCCAAATATTTAGCTCGTTCGGGGTCTGACTATACTCCTATAATTTCATTAAAGAAGATGGTCTGCAGTTTGGTGCTGAGAACTGAATGGTTGTTAATAAGAGTGGAAAATGTATCATCAAATCTGTCATCTTTGTCCTTGAATTGTTGCACGAGCTAGAAAAATTGATCAAGAGAATCAGACTTGAATTCAAGGTGAACTGGAGAATATCCTGTTCCGTTAATCCATTTCTACCAGTCGATCTTCCTAAACTGAATTTCTTTGTTCTTGAGGGTAAAGAAATACCGCATGTAGATAAAAAGGTCATGAGTCTATATAGACAACCCTTCATAACGCAGAAGATAAACACCTGTAAACTCCTGCATTATCTTCTTCCCAACAAGTTGTTCCACATAGGTCAAAAACTCAAAGCCTTTGTAATACGGAACTATCGTATAGGCATCATCAGGGTTCTCATGCTACAACTTAGGGAAAAGGGAAGTGTATGAGTTGTTAAGGCCCATCTTCTCCACAGTTTCGTTAAGATCTTTCTGTTGCATGTACCCGACGACATTGTATAAATCCTCACCATAAAACTACCGGTTGATGTGGTTCTAGAGAAATACTGTGTAGCCTTCATTCAACCAGAAGCTATTCCAATTGCGACAGGTGACAGTATTTCCAGTCCAGGAGTGTGCCATCTAGTGGATTGCTACGTTGATGTTTGACTGGTCACCTACGATTATGCTTGGACTCGCGAAGGTGACAAAAGGATTTTCCATCCCTCCCATGGGAAAGGCAGGTGGTAATATGACTATTGCGTACTCGTTCCATGGATAATCCATGTTCGTATATTATTACAGTTCAGACAAGAACTCAGGAGCGTCAACCAGTTCCTTGAGTGCAGCCTGCATACCTGATTTTTCGGTTATAACTGCAATGCGATCATCAATGTATATCTTGTCAATAGCTCCTGCTACAATTGCGAACAAATAGCTAGGAATGTGGATTGATTGATTGAAACTTTGGATGTTAGCAGACCCAGTTTCCTCGTAATCTGTCAAATTGCCACTGGCAAAAGCACGAATTCCAGGTGGTGTTCTTAAGGTGGCTAGATACTTGCTCTTGACAGAAGGGCTATCTTGGCATGGAAAGATTGATCTGGTGTAAATGGTCTAGCTTTGAGTGTACATGTAGGGCTGGACCTTATCTCTAGTCTGGGAGTTATCTAGCCAATTGATGGAGGCAACAGTAGGGTATTCACTTGAGGTGTTACAAGAGATGGCTATTCCAACATGTTTAAATATGTCAGAATGATTCTTGGGCAGGCTAATGTTGAGATATCCTCCGAGTGCTTTATTATCCTCAGGATAATTCAGGGTGTAGTTGAGATCCGACTCCTTCTTGGATAATTCGTTGATGAGCCGGACCGAAAAGATCTTGAGCCCTGCTATGTCAAGAATCAGATGATCTGTCTTCTTGAGGATTGAGAAGTTATAATGGATTTGAGATGATACGACTTTCTGATCAAAATCGATGGTGGAGTTGAGCTAATAAGTCTTAGTTTTGAAATAGTCAAGGTTGGAAAAGCTCTCCCCATCAATCTGGGAGAAAGGATAAGCAGCTGATGCCAATCCAACAATGACTAATATCATAGGATATGAATTATAATGATTAATTTGCTATAATGAATGATCATTTACCTGATTAAGCCTTATAAAACCTTTTGTCATTATATTTATTATAAACAAATTACGGGTAGAGGAAGAATCTCTCTTTGTGGTCAGACATTTTCTTTTTTAATGGGTGAGATAGAAATAACTGTTTTTTCTGGTCTTGTACCAATATTTTAGACATTGATAGAGCATTTCAATTATAGTAACATTGTTTTTGATTGCAACAGCGTTGTAAAATAAGAGTAATATAGACAGTGCGTTGACTCTCATTATGAAAACTCCCTTCCCTGGCTGATTATGCTTCAATATAATGTAAATTGAATAAATGATTTTAAATAGTTAATTAATAAATTTTAGACAAATATTTCAAACAAGCGTACATGTCTATCATGCCATTGAATAAATTAAATTTATCGACTATCTGTGGTCTTCCTTGATTCATTTATCAGTTATATGCTTGAAAGAATTGCTGATAAAGCATATTAAAATTATTAAAATTATGAAATCAACATTTCCTTCTTACTGATAGCTATCTGAAAAGTATAGCCGAATTTACCAGTTGGTTGGAATAGTCTGAACCGCACAAGACGAATTCCCTCTTGATTTGACTCTTAATTTTTTTCTATCTCTTTGATAGAACTTTGCCTATTTTCTTCCTCAGTCTTGACACCTTTTCCTGCAGAGGGTTTCGGACAGGGATCATCGTGTCTGAATTTAGACCCTCATATCCGAAAAAAGGCTGGGACTTCATTTCCTGTGTATATTCAACAGCGATGAAGTGCATCTGTGATCGAAGGATTAACAATTAAATATATTTAACTGCATATTTCTTGATCATCAATTGAATTATTATTATTATATGGAATTATTATAGTACTGTGATATCGCTACTCCCTAGGAGTTTAAATTTATCTACAAGCCTCATGACGATTCTTTCTTATTTCTGCAGGTCTTGCAATAGGATATTTCAAAGGGACTTACTGCTGATTTTGTACTCGAAATAGGATGTGGCTCAGGCATTTTAATTATCCATGTGGCCAAAGTGCTGCCCTACAGTGTCTGTTTTGCAACTGATATCAACCCTGACAGCTGCCTCATATCCCAAAGGTATAGCCAATTTCACTCGATCTCAAACATCAATATCATTCTCACCAACTTATCATAAAGCCTTTCTTGTAAATTTGATCTGATTATAATAAACCCTCCTTACATACCTACACATCATAAAGAGCATTAAAAGTATCGACAAGATTTGAAAGACAAAATATCGTATGTAAAGGAGAAAGGAGTTTCTTACTAATTTGGATAGGGTGGGAATTTGATAGGCCTGTCATACTCTGGAGGTTAATCTGGAATGGAAATAACTAGGAAGATGCTTAAATAAGGATTTTAAAAGCTGTCTGAGAAGGGAAGACTTTATCTTTTTGTGATAGAAGGTAACGATATTCAATAGATTGAAGAGATGGCTGCTTCTTACAAACGGCATGCTAGTGTTAGAATATAAAAGAATAGGCCAGGCGAGCATCAAAGGATATATATATTCGAATGAATTGATTTGGTTGATAGGTTGCATTTATGTTTATGAAGTTCACTAATTATAATTAACAAGCTAGAACTATACTAAATCCTACTAGTTGAATAGCTATTAAGGCTAATACTTTTTTAACAGGTTGGACACGACGATCTATTTTACCTGCTTTATCTAATTTATCACCAGTAATTTGTCCTACTCTTATTTTTTGGTCCGCACTTTGATCTGTTTCGGAAGCTTGGCAAATTTTTATCGATGGATTGTGCCGACATCTTCAATACTCGTTGAGTTTTTTTTCTACAAAGTTAATTAAATACGATTCTCCTTTTATTCTTTACTATTCATTCTTACTTATCATCAGGTCGATTAGTTAGTGAATGCGTTTGTATTGTTTAAAATCGTGGATCAATTTAAACCAATTATTTAGCACTACACCAATGGCGTATAAATCATCAAAGCGATCATATTTGACCTACTTCTCTGTGGAATGCCAAGGAGCCATATAAAATAACTTCCCCACTTATTATCCACTAACCTTCACAGCATATTTTGCTTTGTCAAAATCTCCAAGCTTAAAAACAATATTGTCCTTGTCATGCTCGTTTAAGATGAATATGTTGGTGGCCTTTATGTCTAGGTGCAGGATGCAGTATTTGCGGAATACAGAATAGGCGTTTCCTAGATGGATCAGTAGTTTGAAAAAAAGATTTATATCCCTTTATTCATTATACCTGTGTTCTTATTAGCTTTTTATAAATTTCAGTTACCATTTGCGCAGGAACTGAAAGAGATCGCAGTCATATTTCCGCATGATCAAGTATGCATGATTTTCAGTCTAAAACATCCGATAATGCTAGACTAGGTATGTCTTTTAGGCATCTTAGATATGCTACAATCTCTTAAAGATTTAATTTTACGCCTAAAATGCCATGATGTTGAGCTTGCAATCTTTTGATATTCTTGTCATTTTGACGGCAAAGGGTAATTGATTGATTTTATCTGCTCCTTTGTAAACAATTGACTGTTTACGATCAGTCTATCCTGATATATAGGGTGACTATTCCGTCTTACCTATTTCCTTTTCCTTGTAGAGTAATATCTACAAAGAGAGGTCCTCACCGATGACCTAGACTACTTTTTCAGGCTTCTATGATTCTTCAATTTACATTGATATATCAAAGTAAAAGAAATTAAATGGAAGGATGGTTAATTATCATAGTTAGCACAGCTGCAGCAAGGCTTTGTTCGCACTTGCTAGCCTCATCTCAAGTTGATCTTCAAAATATGTTAGGGCTGCCTGCCTTGATTTAATTATTCCTTTACTCAGATGGTAGCTTTCTCTCTCAAAAGGAGGAGCTTAAATCTGAGATGACGTATTTGAAATTCGGTTTATGATCGACTCCTTGTCTTTTAATAGCCTTGTCCTCAGAGTCTGTCTTGAACATGAAATATGGGAGTTCTGATAGGCTATGCAAGATTGTCTAGCCTGCTACAAATTTGTATGAGAGCTACTGGCCTTTAACTGATACAATTTCCTTTCTTCAATACGTTTAAAAATTCCTTCTGTGCCAGGACTTCTTTCATTCTGGATGACATTATGAAGGAGCTTATTAAAAGAGAGTGCAACCCTAGTGTTTTACCTATCGGTACAGTTATTAGTGCTGATAATATCTTCTTTTGGATTTTTCTTGGTTAATTTTTTCATATGAATTAATTATTATAGGATAAGTAAGCAGAAAATATGATTTAGACTAATAATTAATACACCAATTATAAATGCAATCATCCAAATCAAGGTTTCATAAAATTACCTGTAGGTAAGCTTCGTGCTGAAAGTAATAATCGTTTCAAAGCAGGAATAAACATTGCTAACAACATCAGCAGGCCATAGTTGATGGCAATCAAATTACCAGAGAAATTGTTCCACACCATCAGCAGATTCATCTCCAAGTAAAAGCAAGTGCCTATCAACAGCTTACTTATCATGCTCCATCCGCTTTTAAAACTGATCAGCATCAGAGGAGTCGCAAATAGAATTGGTAGAAATAAAGCCCATTGCTGCTTTAGACCCAAAAGCAATCCTGAACATATGCCACCAAGTAGGAAAAGTATTTCCCATTTAAATTCGGGCAATTTGTGGTACAAGAGGTAAGTAGCCAGTAGTGCAAACATGCCTACAACACTCATGTAGAGTCCAGAAGGAGATTAAATGAGAGGCCTAGCCTAACACTTAGAGGCAAAACTATAGCTCTCAACAGCTTAAGACAGAATTTAGCTAATATATGCTTCAGAATAAATTTGTCTTTACATAGCCAATTATTATAGTATAGTTCAACATGGGCTTTCCACCTACAGTAGAATATGATCTTTACAACTAGAAGGAAAGAGGTAATACTGAATGCAATAAATGCAAAACTAAACCAGTTCTGTTCGTGCTCAGATGTGAAGACTGTCCTAAGCCATGTGAAATGGGAAATGGATATGCCGGTACAAAAATCATTTGTTTCTGCAGTCATTCTGGAATTGACAAGACAATAAGCAAACGCAGATTGGGTCCAGATCAGAAAAGGTGAAAAGTCATATATTATGGGGAAAAGACCTAGCAGTAATGAACTAACTGCTAATATTGCAGACATTATTTGATGGTTCTGCAAAGAATTTCCTTTGCTAGAAATCACAATAAATTCATCTGGGTAGTTTTTGAATTTGAATTTTATTTTGTAAGCAGCTGTCATGCTGCAATTCTAGATTTTCATAGTAACACAGTCTACTTACTATTTGGAATGCATTGGTTTTGACCATTAGTCAATTGCCATGTCTGCTCTAGATATGACAATACTGTCCATTGCCACCTTTTCAAATGAGAGAGTAATCTAATTGCTATCCTTTTGAACAGAATCAAAATGGTGCCGGAAAAATTCATCTTTTAATGGAGAATTGCATCTTGATTATTAAAGAAGCATCGGTTGGGGGCATGTTAGGCATTGGTACTCCATTGGCCCTGAACAGAGTTTGCACTATGAATGGCAACAAAATGTTTATTGAATGGTTAATCCTTCAATGCATTAGTTACAAATTCCGGTTAAAGGTGAACAGTTCAAGCATCCAAGTTGACAACAGGTATCATTTGTCAAGTGCTGTTCACTTGGACATTAACATTATTAATTCTGTAGAACGAATCTTAATTGGCATTGTAAGCAAGTTGTTTTTGTACAGGTATGACAGTGTTAAGAACAGGGAAGGCAAACAAAATTCTAAGAGTAAAAGAAAGCTGAGCATCTAGATAGACATTAATTATTTAATAAGTACAGTGGATTAGTGCAGCTTAAACAGCTATTTATACTTGTACAGTTCTTGCATGGATGCACACAGTTTAAACACAAATTTTATTACTGGTAAGTTTGTTGAAGGCAATTTGTAAGACATGATTGATCATTAAAGTAGTATAAGAGTTCACAAAATAAGCATTCTGAGTATCATAGTTTTTATATAAAAAAAGGGGACAACTGTTCACGCACTAGTTTGAATGAAGGAAAGTTGTAGCGCAAGAGTCGCATGAATTGGATGTTCCTCCTGAGCAGGTAGCGCATGTGGAATCGCATGAGTCACACCTTCTACTGCTTCCGTTCTACCAGAATCCGTTTGGACAATTACTCAAGCATTTGCCATTGTAAAGGAAAGTTGTACCACAGGAGTCGCATGAATTGGATGTTCCTCCTGAGCAGGTAGCGCATGTGGAATCGCATGAGTCACACCTTCTACTGCTTCCGTTCTACCAGAATCCGTTTGGACAATTACTCAAGCATTTGCCATTGTAAAGGAAAGTTGTACCACAGGAGTCGCATGAATTGGATGTTCCTCCTGAGCAGGTAGCGCATGTGGAATCGCATGAGTCACACCTTCTACTGCTTCCGTTCTACCAGAATCCGTTTGGACAATTACTCAAGCATTTGCCATTGTAAAGGAAAGTTGTACCACAGGAGTCGCATGAATTGGATGTTCCTCCTGAGCAGGTAGCGCATGTGGAATCGCATGAGTCACACCTTCTACTGCTTCCGTTCTACCAGAATCCGTTTGGACAATTACTCAAGCATTTGCCATTGTAAAGGAAAGTTGTAGCGCAAGTAATACATTGGTTTGAATTTGCACCTGTACACGTTTTACATTGTTGATGACAACTTCTACAATCACCACCAATCAAATATTTACCTTAATAACATGAGTAACAATTGAAGCCATCAACTACGTTACATGTTCTACACTCATCTGTACAATTCCCACCTGTGCATATTGTTGAGCCAAATATTTTAATACATAATTTTCTAGTTCTTTTATCGTCATCCTTATAAATTAATATATCAGTACTGGTCTCTATTACAAGCTTGCCTTGTTTAGCATTA